>NC_090300.1:26934558-27234852 GCF_039906515.1 Pseudorca crassidens
GAGTTTTCTTGGAAGTTAGTATGTGCCTAGATGACTCTGTTAAATACACATCCTTTCAGAAGTATTCCCACTTCCACTTCTCCTCTTTAAGATGTTATCTGGGTATATGGGAAAACTGTGGGTACACATGGAGTATAACCATGTGAAATTTAATGAGGGGAGCTACTGAGATCTGCTCAGCATCCTTGTGATCCCTGCTAATCTCTGCTGAGGTGTGACAACTCATTCCAGACATTTTGGCTTCTATAGCTCAAATTTGATGCTAATGTAACACATGGTCTATGTTCTTAATTTAGACAATGCTCCTGTTGACTCATCCACCTCTTTCTGATGACTCCACTGATAGTCCTATGAGCTCTGATTTCTCTCTAGCAACTAGTCTAGGAAGCCCATCCTTCAGCCCTCATCTCTAGGGACATTTAATTCCCTGCAGCATCTGCCTCTGACATTCTGAATGTCCAGCAGGCTAGGCTATTAGCTACACTACCTCCCCATTTACACACACACACACACACATACACACACACACACACACACACACACACGTCTACACACAACAGGATCATGATGGAAATTACAGGTAATTTTCCAACAGTGGAGAGCCAAGGGAAGATAAGGACAGCTAAATAGATTCTTATGTTCTCCCTCTACAAGGCCAAAACGCTTTAGCTTGACCACATGCAAAGCAGACTCTTGTTAAAGTCCCAAACAGAAGGTGAAATAAAAGACCTCTTACCCTTGACAGACTGAAAATTTTCAAGGACTAACAGGACTTCTCTGGAACTCAGGCCAGAAGAAGTAGTCAGAAAATGTAGTTCAACACAGATTTATTCCCACAGGTCATTTTCCTAGAAATTTGGGGATTTTCTTCCTTGTTCTCATAGTTTTGAAACATCACTTAAAAAAATAGCTGCAATAAAGTCCATTGACCTGCCTTAAGATATATTAAAAGAGGGTAATGAAGACATTTTTGAAATTTTTATCTCTCAACTACATGGGCTTTTTATCAAATATTGTCTATTAAAGTAACCAAGAATATTTGAGACTGAAAGCTGATGAACAGCTGATTTGTTCTTGGTAGTCCCACCTTCTTTCTTCCCCACGGCAGTAAATTTCACTGCTTTGACTTGGAGATACAGAGTTGTAAGGGATATTAAAAAGGATATTAAAAATAACATTTTCCAAATATCATGTGCAGTCACCTCATTTGTAAAATTTTTATATACAGTCACCTCATCAGTTAAATTAAATTAATAATAGTGCCTACCTTAGGATACATTCAAATTAGCGTAGTACCTATAGTTAGTAAGAATAGTAAACAAAGTCAAAAATGAGGCTATTTAGTGAAAGCTGGTGGAAATGGAGGGATTACTTGATAAAAGTAGAAATTATGGAATTATTCTTGAGGAAAGTAGTAAAGTATAAAAAAACACAAAAAATGGGGCTGCTGAGTAACTTCAAGGAATCAGTTGGAATCTGACATTATGACTATATAGCATGAACCAAGTTTTTAGTCTTTGTATCTCTTCCATACACTTTATGTATAAAAAAAGAATGAAGAAATAATTTGGTGGTAGTGGTCTAGGTTTTGGAACCAGACCACAATCACTAGGGAAATTCAAGGATGGGTGGCTATAGGGTATTATTGGAAGGGGGTATATAATTAACTGATTCTGGAGTAGGTGAGAGTGCAAGTGAAGCCAGAAGGATGCTATGACATATTTTAATCCAGTCCATATTGGGATTTACGTAAATTGAGAACTGTTCTTTGTCACTAATTTAATGACATTTTGTGAATTGTGGTGAGAACTGGGAACAAAAATGATGCAAGTCTCAAAAGTCCCCACAGGCTGCTGCTGTATTCTGAACCATGAGAACTGAATCAGAACTATAGAACTGTGCAGTGAATCTACGCTCTTAGCACTTTCCAGATGAGAACATGGGTCAGAAATTTCCTATGTCTCCTGTGGACTCTTTTAGTGACTGCTGTCATTGATCATATATAAAGAATGTGTTGTGTGTACATAAGCATATTTATAGAATAAACTGTCTTCAGAAATCAGCTCTCTCTCATGCTCTCTCTAAAGATATGTTCATAATCATAAGACAGTTCTATTTTCCTCTTCTGTTAATTTGTACCTCACATAGATGTCAGGGACCCAGCTATTCACTCTATGTTTTATCTACATTCTTAGTTTGTCAAATGTGCCCCCATGTCCTTTCTCTAAACTCTTAGAGCTATGACCAATAAAGAAGAGCTAAACTAAAAAGTCTTTTAGAAGGATTTTTTCTTATTCAAGAACCATCTGCTACTAAAGAAAAGAGAAGATACCGGGCAGTCTTCTATACTTATAAAAGGTAAAATTATCTCACCACTTTAATGAGCATTTTTCTTACCTAATACTGTAAAATCAGAAGTTTTCATCACAAATTTCTATTTGAGTATTTGAGTTGATTTGAACAGACAGTGAAACCAAGCCTCATTTTCCCAATATTTCAGGTTAAATTTTGAGATTCCTACCAAGCACCACATTTAATGAGGTTCTTCAAATGCTCCCATAGTAAATTGTCTGTTCACAAAAAGAACAACCACTATTTGAATTACAACTATAGAAGATATTTTTTCAGTAATTCCTTTTTATAAAAATACGTTCTCTCCCAAATCTCTAAGTCCAGAAAAGACATCTGATACTCATACAATGGAAACTGGTAATACGTGCTCTTTCTGTAATTAACACTTGATTTGAACTTAGAGCAGCTTTCCGATGCATGCGTTTCAAAAAGCTAGAGGACCGATATTGCCAACAGAGATCCATTCTGTGTTTTCAAGTGCTCAAAGAAAATTGCTCAGGGTTGCACTGCCAGCCAATAACTTAAATATCTGCAAATCCCTCCTTTTCCGCTTGTCCTTGGAATTTAAATTTAAAAGGTCAAATTCATAGCTTTGATATTCAAATCACAATAATACACACATACATGTGTTTCAGAACTTCAGCTTGCTTAACAGAGTGATGCAAGTATTTAGAATAGTTTTGATTATCTGATGTGTAAGTAATTGTGTCATTTGAATAAAGGATAGAGAAACTGGTGTGCTACATTTAAGGTCTGTAATGGGTAGGGGAGAGGTATTGCTGGGAATTCTGGTAGAAACATGGCTCTTTCTATTCCCATAACAGGAAACCAGGAAAACAGAGAAAGACAGGCTTGAGGTGCAAGAAGATGGTACTCTGCTCTTTGTTTACCTGATGAGTGGTACATACAAAAGGTAAAAGGAAAGATGGGTACAAACTGGAAACATTTTAATTTTTAATGTTAACTCAATCAGTGTGAAAAAAAATCAGGTATCTCCAAAAACTGTTTATTCACATATTCAGTTTAGCAGAGAGGAAAAATTATATGCAATTCATTTGAATATAAGACTGCTTTATTAGAGATGCTGAAATTTTAAATGGCTCCCTTCAATTTACAGATAAGATCTAAATATTTTTACATATATACAATATGTATAAAATGGATAACTAATAAAAACCTGCTGTATAAAAAAATAAATTAAATAAAATTCAGAACTTCAAAAAGAAAAATAGAAGATTCTCATATCGTGGTCCTGTCTACACACTCAATCTCACCTCTTATCACTCTCCCCTCACACATCCCACCACCATTTCTGAATGACATGGAGATCCCTAAATAAATCACAGACTCTAATACAGCCCTGACTTTTGAATATGCCACTTCTTCTGCTTGGAATGTGCTCCTTCCCTCTCTGACTCTCCTCCTCCAACCTGAATTTGCTTAGATAATTCATCCCTTTAAGCTCAGTCTTCAAGCACCAGTTTTAAAACTACTTTCTTTAAGACTCTCACTAAGCGGGGGAAGCGGGGGGCGGGGATGAACTGGGAGATTGGGATTGACATATATACACGAATATGTAAAAATAGATAACTAATAAGAACCTGCTGTATTAAAAAAAAAAAAGGACTGTCACTAATGTGTCCCTTTCTCTTGGGCTCCGGCTGCAAAACCTGCATAATCTCTTACAGGCATTTTCTCACCTTATCATAGATAGCAGCCTGCAACTTTGCAGCCCTGACTATAGCACCTTGAGGTTAGAGACTTTCCTTTCCACCTTTGTGTCTCCTAGCAAATATACACTTAAAATACATTTGCTAAATTACTGACTGTGGTGTTCTGACTAGTAAAACGTTTACTGAATAGAATTGCAGAACTGAGGGGAAATGCTTCTTACCAGAGTCCTCATAAAAGTGTTTTTCAATTGAATTTTGAATCATCAAAAATGTGTGGGAAATCTGCTATATTTTAATATTTTATATTTACATGAGGCTCTAGTCTCATGAGGGGTGCAGCCTGTTTTCTTATCCATTTCTCTCCTGGCTGTGAGGCAGACTGCCCTTGTCATTTAGGTAGTGACTGAGACTGACATAGATGGATGGCTAAATACTGTAGTATATTTTTCCCAACTACCATAAATATGTTTCCCCATTTCACTGCTGGGGACCACTGGGATTTAATGGTTAATTATGGTACTAAAGAAAACATTTACAAAACACAAAATTTACAAAACACAAAATTTTAGTCCAGAGCCCAAATAATACATGTTTAGTACAATGTAAATATTATAAGCCAGTTACTAGATAAATATGCTAACTTAAACATTTATGTATAGATGATTTTAAAAACTTTTATTCTGTGTTCAGGCAGGAAAAAAAAAAAAACTATTAAGTTTGCCTCAGGGATATTACCTTTTTTCTTTTCAAGAGGTCCAGAAGAAAACAAGAAAGCACACCCAAAATGGGAAAGCAAAATTTACTTGCATATAAACTGTGGGAAGTAAAGTTTTTAGTTTTGTTCTTTCCATTCTAACATTCTATAGTTATAATTTAGATGCTTGTTACTCAAAATATAGTCTGAAGACCAGAAGAATTACCATCACATGGGAGCTTTTTAGAAATACAGACTTACAAGACCCATCTCAAACCTACTGATTCAGAATCTGCATTTTAATAAAATCCCTAAGTGATCCCTCTGAACGGTAAAGTTTCAAAGTATGGTCTAGATTATCATTCTTCATACCTGCTAGACTCTGCCTTCACCTTAAGGGTTATCTCAGTCATCTGAGTATTTTTTTTTTTTCCTTTTTGAAGTAAAGCCAAAAGCACTAGACCAGGAATAATGTCTGTCGTTCAGACTCATCTCTTTTCTTTAAGTGTTAATGTGTAAACATGCCTGAAGAAAAAAAAATCACACACATACATAGGCTTTTGTGTTAAACACATGACTTTATTTTATTTGATGCCTTGTCCCAGAAGTGAGAAAGAGTTTCTCAAGGCAGAGGGCTTACCCACGGTTTCACCCACCCACCCAACAGCAGTCAGGGAACACCAATGGAGAAAAAGAGGAATAGAGCTTATTTCAGCAACCTAAAGTTCTCCTTCAATCACAAATACCCTTCTGTCTACTGTTAATGGACGTCTTGCATCAGGGCCTCCCAGCAGTTGCCATCAGGCATTTCAGGCAGGAGATCTTTACTGAATTGTCAAGTAAAGGGCAGCTCCTCCCTTTCCAGGAGGGCACTGGCGTGTGTGGCAGTGGTTCTTATCAGTTGAAGCCAGATGTGCTCAGCTGTTCATTCTCCACTTCACCCCAACCAATCAATTAACCTTGTTCAAAATTCAAACCAACAGACAAAACCTTCAAAATAGTGCTTATATTTTTATGCTTACAGCTTCTGCTGATTAGCCAGTAGTTTTTGGATGCTCTAAGGCAAGTCTTATTCCATGTAATAGGCCCAGAGAGATTTCTTAGCATTTCCCCGGCACAGTCATAAACCTTTGAGTGATTCTCTTATTTCTTCCTATCTCAATGTGCATCTATATAAAGTAAAGAGAATATCCCACTGACTATCTCAAATCTTTGAGGATTATAACATGGAAGGTACACTCATCCTTTGACAACTATGCCATAATGTCACTTTCTAATAGAACATCGGGTTGGGTAGTACATGAGATACACAGAATAGCATTTCAAGGAGATCTTATAGTTTATATTTATAATATTTACAAATTGCCAAGGAAACTGTAGACCAGATATACATTCCTTATATATTTTTTTGCACTAATTACTATCTCTAACTTCATGAAACATACTTGAATGGGAATATTTCTCATAAATCTTCCTAAAGATTTACTTCTATTTTTCAGTAAATAATGTTTTGTTCAACTCCACCCCCAAATAAAATAAAAAATACAGTTTCATAGTCTAAGAGTAAGTCTGGTATCTCCACTATAAGCATCTGGGAACATCAGGACATCTCAGTCCCAATGATGCACATTGTTTCCCCTCATCAACGCCAGTATGGACAAAAGAACACCTGCATCATTGTGGCGATTCTGTTGTCAGCTGAATCAGCCCTTCAAGAGATGTTTTAAGATATCATTTTCAAAATGAATGATGCAAATGTGCCATTTTCATTTTAGTTGCTTAACTTATTGCAAAACCACTGCAGAATTTTATTGCTCATAAGACTGACTTCTATTTTTAGTTTATTATATGTGCTTAAGCGTTGTCAAAGTTTTCAAAACTAATTCATATTTGAGAAATCTGGTAGGTTAAGCACAATTTAAAGACAAATACTTCCTCACTAGAGTGAATCTCATCAAGCATTATAATATAAAATTCTAGGCTATATGCTCCATTTTCTGGATTTGAAACCCTAAAAAATTTATTAGAAGGTTTGGTTGTCTTGGATAATACATTAACAAGATATAGTAGCTCCTCCTATGTAATAAATTTGAATGCTCAGAAAAGTTTTCTGCTAGCCTAAGTGTAATGTATCATTACTCTAAGTCTCTACTTTCTCCAATTTATGTGCATTCTGGTGGTTGAATCAAGTTGATGAAATGCCTATTTTCTCAGAACATAAACCAACATGAACCTTTCTAAGGCTGCAAATATATTTAGGATAATATATAAACCATTGCTTAACAAAAAATTAAGGCTAATTTAAACTCGCTATCTGGAAACCTTAAAGACTTTTTTTTAGCTGTCACTCTCTGTTATAAGGTGACTGTTAATGTTCCTTGTTAATGAAGTTTGATCAGTTCTTAGCAACTCAAGGCTATAAAATGGTCTAAGTAGAAACAGACTTGGGGGGGAAGGTACGGCATGGGGTGGAACAGTAAAGGTCATTCTAATTCCCCCCATCAGCCCCCCTGTTTATAATACACAAAAATTCGATCTTGAAAGATGAATTGAAATTGCTTTTATGAAAGGTGTATAATTCTTTTTAGTATTGGTCAGGAGCCATTCAATATTCTGGATAGAGCAATTAATGAGTTTGTGCAAACTTCAAAATTTAAATGTTATGTAAAAACAGTGACCAATTGACTTTTTCTGCTGAGTAGTATCAGATTTGTTATATTTTCTCTCCTTGTCTTCTTTCTTTGGAAAAAAACATGTGTTGTTTAATATTAGGGGTATTCAACTAGACATGAAAAATTTAGCTGGTACACTGTGATTCAAAACGACTCCATCCCTTGCTTAGAGTATTTATTCTTATTGTTAACTAGCTGACTTAGCCAGGTGTACCATAGATACTTTATACAGTAAGGATGAAACTGTATCAACATTTTGATTCATTTATTTATTCTTCCACAAGGCAAGAATTTTGCTGCTACTATATGTCAGAATTTCTTTGAAATATCAGTGGTCTCATCCCAGTGGTGTCTACGGGGTAGCAGGCACAAGAACTCTGGGTTCTCCATTCTTTTTGGTGTATATTTGGCAATATACACCAATATACACCAATATATTAAAAAATTTAGAAACTGGATGGCAAAACTCACCTACTGAAATATTAATTGAAGACAGTATGTTAAGTATGCATAAAACTATATTGTTTAATTATCATATGTATCAATATATCAGATATATAAGTATCTGCTTCAGTTCCCACAGGTATATAAACATTCAACTGCCTCACATACATACAACTTAAAAATCTTCATTTATCCTTGATTCATTCTTTCTTTCTGCATTATTATAATGTCAATTTCAATTCACACTATTCTTTGACAGACCCTCTCATGGTCTTTTTCTAAACGATTTCAATGTCCTGCTAAATACTCTCTATTTTAGTTTGCCTTCTAACCAATTTCCTCTCCCTTCCTCTCTCTTTCTCCCTCTCTCTCTCTCTCTCTCTCTCTCTCTCTCTCTCTCTCTCTCTCTCTCTCTCTCTCTCACACACACACACACACACGGAAGCCATTTTAATAAAACACAAACATGACCGTATCAGTCTGCTAGTTAAAAACCCTCAGTGAGGGCTTCCCTGGTGGCGCAGTGGTTGAGAATTCGCCTGTCGATGCAGGGGACACGGGTTCGTGCCCCGGTCTGGGAAGATCCCACATGCCGCGGAGCGGCTGGGCCCGGGAGCCATGGCCGCTGAGCCTGCGCGTCCAGAGCCTGTGCTCCGCAACGGGAGAGGCCACAACAGTGAGAGGCCCGCGTACCGGAAAAAAAAAAAAAAAACCTCAGTGATTCCTTATTCTCCTACACATTAAAATTCAAATATTTTAGCACCTTCAAACTCATCCCAATAAAACTCTCCAGATATAGCTATGGTTACTTTTTTGTCCCTCTCAACTCCTAACACGCATTTTCATTCTTCTTTAAATATGTTATACATCGTAGACACAGGAGTATTAATATTCTCTAAACGTTGTCTATTTGATGAATATTACCTATATTTTAAGTTCTTTCCCTGGGAAGAAAAATCTTCCTTCAAGAAAATATTAAGGGTTTTATTATTTGTTTTCCCACAAATAAATTATCGGTTAATTCATTCAGCCAATCCATCAATTATACATTCACTAATTATTTATCATGTGTCTATAATGTTAGTAATTACTGAAAATAACAGTGTCTTTACCCAAATAGCAGATGCATAATTATGAAAAAATTAAGGAGATTATGAAGTGTCATGACCAATCCTATCTTGGACGATAGCTCCAGATGCCAAGTGTGACTGTTAATAGGAAACAGAGAGGGTCTCCCTCCTGATCCACAAACCTGCAAGATTAGGGTTAGTTCACTCTTTACTAGACAGACAAGCTGATGAAATTTAGGGTGATTTATCCAGATAAGATACCCTAAAGCAGCTGATTACTGCTAGTTTGGAACTGATCAGGTTCATTCCAAATATTTGCAGGGCTGGGAAGAAGAGCACAAATAGAGGCCCACATACCATAGGCCTAAATAAACAAAGATGTAAGTGAAGCCAACAAACTACTTAGTATGTGCTAACCTCCTAGCTTGATAAAATATATTTTCATGATGTCAAAATTTCTATTTTCTTTTCACTTTCACTCTTTTCTGAGCTACACTTTCATATTTTTTATTTCTTCCTATTTCTGGCACTTGTACTCATCCTCAGTGATTTAAAGGATTAAACATAAAATATAATTGTATTCAAAGGGTAAAAATTTGAATATATCAACAAAAAAGAATAATATAGTTAATAAAAAAATTTTAATTTATTTTGATGTTTAAAATATTTTTTTCTAAAATATTCATTTTTTCTATTAAATTTATTAGTCAATATAGTAACTATAATTGAGAAAATAAATATTTAAATAAAATTATTTATATGAAGTTGAATTTGGTGTAACTGTTAAGATTAAATATAATTAAATGTTTTAGAAAGATTAAACTGTGATTTTAACATTCATTGTATATCTGGTTGCTAATATAAAAATTAGTAACACTTTACAGGTACATTCAGGGATTGGCAGACTTCTTGTGTAAAGGACCAGACAGTAATTCTTTTAATTTTATGGGCTATACATAAAATTACTGTTACAACTACTCAACTCTGTCAATGTAGCATGAAAGTAGCACATATAATATATAAATGAATAAGTATGACTATGTTACCAAAAGAAACTATTTCCAGAAACAGGCAGCCGGCTAGATATTGACTGTGGTCATGGTTTGCTGATCCCTGGTTTAGAATTACATATATACAAGTGTAAGATTAATTTGAATTGTTTTATATTAGAACATGTCTCTCTAGACATCACATGAAACCACTGAAATGTTACAGTAATTCATGAGTACTTCCACAACCACAATTTGTGGCATGAAGAGTTAAAAGAAGATAAATGGGGGCTTCCCTGGTGGCGCAGTGGTTGAGAGTCCGCCTGCCGATGCAGGGGACAGTGGTTCGTGCCCCGGTCCGGGAAGGTCCCACACGCTGCGGAGCGGCTGGGCCCGGTGAGAGGCCCGCGTACCGCAAAAAAAAAAAAGAAGATAAATGGGAGAATCTATTTCAATAATATTACTGAAATTAAAGGTTTGACAAGGTAATTTATGTGACTTTTCTCTTATAAGCACTTATGCAGTTCAAATCTTTTCAATCTGTCCCTGAGGTAGAGGCAGCAAACTTTTGTGGTATAAGGAAGCAAGTTAACTTTTGTTTGAGCATAAATGCATGAGATATAGAGTGTTTTCCTTGAATGGTGCTAGTCATGTCTGCAACAGTTAAATGTTATTGGTAAAACTGTGCAAGCCTTACGAGCCAAATCCTGAGTGACCAAGGTTCCCACATGCTCGTTAGTAAGTGTATTTTTGTGTATGTGTGCATGTGCATTCCTCCTTGCCTGCAGGTGGACTCAGCAGAGATTAAAATATTTCCAGAAAACAGCCTCATAGAACTTTGATTGAATCTGGGTTCTTCCACATGTTACCTGTGTGACCTTGAGAATGTTCCTTAGAATCAAAGAACTCTAGAAACAACGTAAACATTCCTGTTTTGATTAAATGTACACAAACGGCTTGCATTTGGTTTGAAAAATAGTAAGAATTCAATACTTATTTGTTGAAACAGATATCTCCACTCTCCAATTTATCATTTAAAAAGCTGACAGATTAGCTTTCACCAAACATTATGGTTTCATAATAGCAGAGTAGAGAAAATAAACGTGAGGCCATAAATGTAACAGAAATTCAGCCTCTTCCATCTGAAATGTGATCGAAAAACAAGTTATATGATATCATTTTGTGACATTTTATGTGCATGTCTCACATCACTCTGGGCCTATACAGAGCTGCACTTCTACTGTTGTCTGTGATTCAAACCGCATTCCAAAGTATCATGCTCTCGGATGGCAACTTTGGATAAAGAACCACAGTGATAACCACCCAAGGGTAGGACAGCACATATGGAAAGAATGCCACAGCAATGGAAATTTTCCATTAAATACCAAAATGTATGCAAAATCATTTAAAATTATTCATGAGATGAAACTAAGTTTAAGTAACAGACTTTTTAAAAAAATTTTTATTGGAGTATAGTTGATTTACAATGTTGTGTTAGTTTCAGGTATAGAGCAAAGTGAATCAGTTATACATATACATATATACACTTTTTTTTTTTTTAAGATTCTTTCCCCATATAGGCCATTACAGAATATTGAGTAGAGTTCCCTGTGCTATACAGCAGGTTCTTATTAGTTATCTATTTTATATATAGTACTGTGTATATGTCAATGTGGTGGGCGTCCAAATTAGGACTACCTTTCCTCTTGAATCTGTAATTACAAACAACAGCCAGATCTCACTGCTGGTCATGATGGCTACCGATTTGAGGAGACCTTCCATCTTGATGCGGAGGGAACATTACCACATGCCAAATATCAAACTCGTTGCCACCTCATTCATTCTTCTTCAATGCCAACAACTATCAAGGATTGTCAGATTAGGAAAATGAGGTTCAGAAAGTTCAATTTATTTACGTCAAGATAAAGGCTGTTAATCTAGGTCTGTCTAACTCTAAAACCGATACTGCATAGCTCACTACTATATAGCAATCATTGAATGGAATCGAAGTGATTGAGTTATAATTGTTATCTTCACTTACCACTGGAAGAACCAGCTTCAAGTTCACTGTGAAGTGGTCAGAGATGTTCCCCTATACTCCTTATTATACCCTCCTATTCCTATGACTCTGGGGTCCCATTTCTCCCAGTTTGCAAATTGTTCCATTCAAACACTCAGTTGGCTTGCTGGGTGGAAAAGAAAGTTCTATTAAACTATTAACGACCTATCATGTTGCTCCCTTCTGACTTGTAAACTATGAGTAGGTTTCTTCTGGACTCATTTTTTTAAAAGTTTCCAGAAGATATTTTTAAAATTTTCTTTGAGATACGAAGAGACAGCTTACTAATAGTGAAATTAAAGGAACGGTGACATAAGATAGGGTAAATTTTGTGAAAGATGAGATTTCCTGATGTATCTGTATTATATTTGTAATATTCAGTGCACTTACTTACAAGTGAGAATCAAAATTGACCCTACGTTAGGTGTTTTGAGTAGGCAAAAAGAAATGTCCATTTTGTATATCTTCAAGAGCTTGGTGATTTTTAGCACATGACTTGCATGTGCCCTTGTTTATCATTATTTGTAATCTTCCCACTGGAAATTATATAACTCTCCTAACACTGAAGCTACTCAAATTAAAAGTATCTGTAAATGATTACACTTTTTGCAAGCAAGGTGTGCTATAAATACTATTCTTGCAGTTTAAAAAGTCAAGTACTATCTGTAAAAAACTTTGCCATTGTTTCCACTATTAAAAAACGTTTTATGTGATCTGGTGGTTAAGTCAGATTTTGGATTTAATATCTATTAATTCCATAAGAGACAGAACTATTCCCCAAACTGGTGATGATCAGATGGATAATATGAGAACTTCTCTCAATTGTGTCTTTCAGTGAGAAAGTGTATCCTCTCATGTGTCATTATAAAGGGCACCTTTAATTCCCTTTCCCCTATCTTCTTGGTATTTACATTTGTAACATTGCCCCATAATTGTATTTTATAAAGCCCAAGACTCATTTAAATGTCAGAAAATTATGCCAAAGGGATTTCATTTACCACTGTGTAGGGGATAGAGTTATACAACCCTTATTAATGCTAATGGAAGTTCATGAATAAATCTTCAAGAATACAGAGAAAAATGTATCCCAAGAAGGACATGAAATGAAGACAATAGGCTCACTAGAGAAAAATTAAATGGCAGTTTGATTTTTTGAGCTAATACTTCATAAAAATAGAAGTCACTTGCACTTAAAATCACTTAAGAATAGTGATTTCTTTAGTGAGAATTCACATACCTCTGACAACTTAACTCATATAATTTGCACAAATAACGAATTTCATTATTGGCAATTACCTATGGTTTTCCAATATGTGATGACCTGAGGACCATTTATATAGTACCCTGGTTCCTTGTTATTGTCATTGAATGAATATCTAGGTGATAAAACATGTTGTTATAAATAAATCAACATGAAATCCTATGGTTGTAGTTTTAATACTACAAATTAGAAGGTACTGCTTATATGAACTTCCAGAGATACTAGAAGAAGAATGAAACATTTTTATATGGTTTATTGGCAAATGGTACAGCTATATATTTTTTAAAATATGGTGGGAGTCTTTTAAAACTAAAATATAATTATAAATATTATAAAAGTTATTCTCTTTAGGTTTTTAATATGTTAAAAAGCTATTAACTGTTAAGATTCAAACTTTTTATTTTGGATGATTCTTGTATTTATGTTTTTTCAGTTTAGAACTAAATTGTTTTTGTGGAGCAATTGAGATTTTTTTCCATAGCTGATTTTGGTGTTTCATTATTTTAACAGAGGGGTCTTCATATGCAATGAAAATGAAAGTATATTTAATGTCAAATTTATGCATATTAATGTAATCACATTTATTGAAATTGAGTCTATATTAATTTATTAACATTTACTAAAATTGCATTTTCTAAATATGTCAATAAAAATGAATGACCTTTGAATACAGAATAGTTTCTACTAAAAAAAGTTTGAGTCACTTGGTTTCTCTCAAAATAATGGATAATTTAATATTTCAATTCTTAGGACTATATACATACTGTCCATTTTCCTATTCAATTTGCCTTTATGAAATAGAAGTTTGCTACATAATACACCTCAACGTTTAAATGTTATCTCTATAAACAGATTAATAACAACTTATAAGATAGGTTAGGTGCAGAAGAGCTTTATTAAAATACATCTGTGAAGATGAGGTTTTAACTCTCTTAAATGATGACAATAGCAACAACAAAACAAAATATTTCAACTGCAAGAACACAATACACCTACAACATATTTTAGGTTTATATTTTCGAATATATTATTTGAACTTTTTAAATATAAATTGAACTTAGCCCTGAACGTATATATTGTTTGCTAAGATTCACCATTATCACACCCATTGATTTGCTTCTTAATATAAGAGAAGCAAAGTAGTAGGAGAACAGGGATGTCAGATGTCATCTGGAGCCACCATTCATGAAATGCTTGTACTTAAAGCTCAAAATATGACGACTCCTAGGCACCTCACACCCTAACTTTCCATAGTCCAGACTTGTTGATGGTACTACAAGTTCAAGGGGAAGAAAAAGGCATCATATATAAAAGACCATTGTGAAAACACATATTACCTGATACCCAGAACAACATAGTGAAAAGAGAAAGGGTTTTAGGGTCAGACAGCCTGCCTTGAATCTTAGATTAAGTACTTAGTAGCTGTGTCACCTTAAGTACATACTTACACTTACTGAGCTTCAGTTTCCTCATCTTGTATATATATTGGACAAATAATATCAACCTTACAAAGTGACTAAATATACAGATCATTTGTTAAAAGCTTTTAACATAGTAGGTAACCATTACTTAACAATTATTATTCAAGTATGTGCTGATTGTACATAGTAGTGGATGGCTGCTTGATAGTATCAACTTCCCTAATGAGATCAACACTTACCAAATTGACATCAGCTCCATCTGAATTCATGGAGTTTTACATTTTTCCACCTTTATTTCCCACCTCTGAAATACCTCTGACTTATGCAATGAGATCAGCACCTGATTCAACAACATCATACGTGGCAATCTTCTCTTTGTTGTTTCCAGAGTCTGATTTCCCATGCTACTTCTGAATGGCACCTCAGATAGCTGGAGGAATAGCCACTTATCCTGAAACTCCCAAGTGAGTACTTTTGGCATGATCCAACAGAGTACTCATTACACTCAAGCTGTTGAAATCAGGAGTAGAATAGTCAACTATTGAATGACTGATAGGAATAGAAATCAGTGGACTATATTTTAGAAAATAGTGAACCCTCTAGCTCCAAATCTCTCTTACCAAGAAAAGAAAAAGAAAAAAATATCCTCCATCCTGGAACCCAAGACACCACACACTTTAACAGCCCAAGTGAGCTCGCTTAAGATGGATGAGGATAGAGAGTGAATCCACTTGAAACCTGGTTTGCCCACTGCAGAGCTACTTCAGTATCTTTTTTAAAGGGAAAAATCAGTACACTGGGTCTGTCATTGCTTAGATAAACACAATGTTCATAGTGGCAGTCTCAGCCTGTTACCAATGCACTATTTATACAACAGACCTCACTCAAGGTCATTGCCATCAATCGCAGTCACTGCACATGAATCCATCTTCTTATGGGTCTTATATCAGTATTCCTAATTGCTTTACCATTTCTCAGTCCACTTAATTACAAGGGGGGTGCTTTTTGTTGTTTTTGTTGTTGGTTCAACTGTCCTATGAAGCCAAGTGTGGAACCCTGTAATACCGCAAGGAAATAAGTAGTAATGTGCATAACATTTCATCCACACTTTAAGAGTATACTTTACAAACCAAATCTTCAGCTTTCTCATGAGTCTTATTTCCCTTTTTCCCAAGAAGATATAATCACAACAAAATTCTTTAAGAACTCTCCCATAATCTCTTTGATGTAGGAAACAGTCCAGCTGCAATTTATTCCCTCTTTCTTTTATCTCCTGGGAAAAGGAGAAGCTGGCTGGTTTAACCTAGTCCTAGCCTTTATCACAGAGAAAAAAAAATGTTTCCTAAAGGATGAAATAGGGTGATGGAGAAATTTCTCCCTGAATGCCGATGCAAGATTCTGTCTTGTCCTTCTAAGTATCATACCTAATGTATTTTACAGAAATCTATAATATCCCAACACTGGTTTTTAGATTCAACAGAATAGGCATATCTCCTTTACTGTGAAGGTTTTAATGCAAAAAGGAATACAATGAGATCTTTCTTCTAGAAATCACTGCTTGCTTCACACAGATCATTACTCTTATAAAGGGATAGTGGCTGGAAGCTTGTACCAGAGTCATACAAGAAAAGCTCTTAGGGGGTAAAACACGTGTTTATGCATTAGCAGAGCAATGGGTGATGAGAGCTGGTGAGAATGTACAATTATTAGGCCAGTAGCACAGGTTCTAATACATGTGATCAATAATAAAAAGTGATCATATGATAGGTAATCATTTTTTCATTCAGTAATCTTCTTTTCAATGATACTTTATGGGTATAACTTCATTGTTAGTTTTAATTTGCTTTGTCTATATTATAAGAGCAATGCATACACTAGATAGCAAAATTTGTCAATGTTAAATAAGATCTATCCCCCCCTAAAAGTTGACACTTTTACAACAGTTCCATCCTTTACTTCTACACTTCTAAATCTTTGCTAAATGTATATATACATTTATTTTCATTTTTATTCTATTATAACCCTTATATTTGTATGTAACACACTTAAACATCTATTTCTTTACTCAAATATTTTTAGAGAATTGAGTTTTAAAAAGGAGAAGGAAGAAGCATAATGGATTTATTTATTTTACATATTCTTTATTAACATACTTGCTTGCTTGTTTTCTTGTGTACTCTCTTAATAGCTACCTTCAGTTTATGCCCAAGGGCCTCTAGCTTACTTAACTGTTTGTTATAAAGAACCCATTTTTTAAAGGAATTTTCTGGAAGTTCAAAGAATTCCTATTTTAATTTGTATCAACTGCTTTCTAGGCCAGTTTCACAGTTTTCATCTTAGAATTGTACTTTCTTTTGATTTCCTAGGTGAGGCCCTGTTTCTTGGTGGCCCTGAACTCGCCACAACAGCTGTACTACTTAAGAAAAGGCCTGTGAGTGGTAGGCACAATATCTGAGCTCTTGTATGTCCAAATTAAGTCTATTTTACTCTCATGCTTGATTGATGGTTTGGCTGATATTCTGGTTCCTCTGTGTTCAGTTTGTCCATCATGGTCCATGTTTTTTGTGTTGCTGTTTTTCTCTTCTCTGGTTGCTCTCCATCACCCATTTATGTTTGTCAATGAAGGATTCTGTTACTTAACATTCATTGGTAAAGTGGATGTTCTCTCTAGAAATGTATTTTATAGCTCTTAAGGGGTTTTAAAATATCCTCCACTTTAGAATCTCAACAGCTCTTAAATCCCTTTTTTTATATCAATATATGTTTTTTATGATATCCTCTTTTTCATTATAAGATTTTGTAGAAACATCCATATCATTTTATAAAGGATTAGACTACATCTTTTTTCCATTTCTACTGGGCCTACCCCTATTATCAATGTTCATAAATTCGTGCAGTGATTTTGGAATGGCCTCTTCACTGGTCTCTTTGTCACTGGCCAGCATCTATTTATTTCAAGTTAGAAAATAGCTAAACATTTTAGAAAATAATACACTGAGCCTTCCATATCCATTCCTATAGTGAAATAAAGAGAGCAGATGCGAAAGGTCATTCACTTTTCTCACATTAACTTAAATTCCTTTGGAATCCTTGCACTACATTAATAAATACAGATCACTAAGGTATATTGACCTGAGAACATATAAATATTTAACGCAGTTTCTTTCAGACATGGTTTCAAGTGGGAAAGATTGGCATTAAAAATGAGAAACTGTATATTGGAAAAAGGTACATTATAGCTGCCCAACTAACTACTGTTTTCCATTAGAAACAAGTGAAAAAGAACTAGATGCTCAAGTAACCGCTTAAAGGATTTCGTTCCTAGTAGCCTGAGGAAGTGTTATAATTACTCTGTTAGGGGGTTCCATTGGAGGACTATAGAGTTTTACTCAGGTCTATTTCCAAAATAATTTTTGGATTTAAAAGTAGAATAACTCAATAATTGTCATTCTCACTGGGAGTCATTCCAGGTCCCCCGAAGCTTCCATATAAAGACAGGAGCTAAAAAACAATGAATAAAATAATCCTTTTAAATCTTTCTCTTGATTGTAAGCAGTTCAATTTCTTCCAGAGGTAGATTACTATGAAAAAAATTCTAAGTTAAGCTTCCTCAACATGTCTTGCTCCTGGGATCTCTAGAAATATTTTAGAATATTCTATTTTGACATTTATTGAAATGTACCTACATTATTTTAAATTGTCCAACATCTTTTGCCCCTTCCTCTGGTAGTAACACCTCACTTTGTTTGGGAGAACTGCTTCTCCCCACTCCAGCAACGTGGAGGGTTCTATCCTATAGCCACTTGACCCCTGCTCAAAGGTTACATAAGTAGTTGAGACTGTGTTATCATTGTGTCCTTCAACTCTGAGTCAGTATTTACCATGTCGTCAGAATCTTTCCCTGGGATTTTTCTTAAGTCCTTTTTGGTTATAGATCTATACATACATGAATACAAGGCATGCCAGTTTGAGAGACTGAAAACAGTACTATGAAGGAAGAAGAAATGTGAGGTTAAACAAGGCTTTGCTGGCAGTAAGCTGTGTCTAGCCCTCTCCAGCTCTTGCGGAGTTTCTGCTTCTCCTGAATCATTCTATAACTTTCATTGCATGAATTACCCCAGTTTCCTACCAATAAATCCTCTATTTTCTGATTTTCAAATAAAAATACTTTCTAACATAGAAATCATACTGTCTAGACATCTGATGTTACTAAATGTACTACATTTTGGAGTGCTATGTATGATATTATCAAAATCATAGAGTAGGATGTCAACCTCAAAGGGTCAGGAATATTTTAAATATTTATAAATGTAAGAATTAGATAACAATCTGGAGATTGTGCTTAGAATATGTTACTTCCACATATAGAAATAATAGCTGTTTATCAAAAACAAGCATTAGGATTAGTGCTTGATATTCACTGCTTTGAGTTGTATCTGTATTTGTATGAAGTACATACAAAACTTTATTAGCTAACTGTGAAATAGTTTTATGTAATTATATATCTGTTGTTACTAAAGGAACTGTTATAATTTTCTTATTTCTGCTGTTGTTATTTCATTCCTAAAAAGTTGAGAATGAACTTCTATGCTGATACACAGAACTCATTTTACCATTTTTCCAAATATGATTTAACAGTGTTTAAATATTCTTATCTCCAACTTGTTGTAATGACCTCAAAATTAGCTGTTCTAATAACTGTTTATGTTACTTAGAGAAATTTAACAAAGCCTGGAACACAGGCACTGAGTAAATGTTTAAGTATGACTTTTAAGCCACATGGTTAGACTTTGGAGACATGAGAAATGGTAATTGTTTTTTCCTAGTACATTGCCATTTTCTGGGGATAGTGTAAATCTGAAAAATACACTACATATATAGGTAGTCCTCTCCCACCATAAATATTTCATACCAAACAAGGAAGGGAGAATAATCTTATAGAAGGTAAAATTCCAAAAGAAAAAGTTAGTAAGAAATAAAAAAAGCCTATTATTGTTATTACTTTTTTAACATCTTTATAGAAGTGTAATTGCTTTACAATCGTGTTAGTTTCTGCTTTTTAACAAAGTGAATCAGTTATACATACACATATGTTCCCATATCTCTTCCCTCTTGTGTCTCACTAGCTCCCACCCTCCCTATTCCACCCCTCAAAGTTGTCACAAACCACCAAGCTGATCTCCCAGTTCTATGCGGCTGCTTCCCACTAGCTATCTATTTTACATCTGGTAGTGTATATATGTCCATGCCACTCTCTCACTTTGTCACAGCTTACCCTACCCCCTCCCCATATCCTCAAGTCCATTCTCTAGTAGGTCTGTCTTTATTCCCATCTTAACCCTAGGTTCTTCATGACCTTTTTTTTTTTTTTTTTTACTTAGATTCCATATATATATGTTAGCATGTGGTATTTGTTTTTCTCTTTCTGACTTACTTCACTCTGTATGACAGATTCTAGGTTCATCCACCTCACTACAAATAATTCAATTTTGTTTCTTTTATGGCTGAGTAATATTCCATTGTATATATGTGCCACATCTTCTTTATCCATTCATCTGTTGATGGACACTTAGGTTGCTTCCATCTCCTGGCTATTGTAAATAGAGCTGCAATGAACATTTTGGTACATGACTCTTTTTGAATTATGGTTTTCTCAGGGTATATGCCCAGTAGTGGGATTGCTGGGTCGTAAGGTCATTCTATTTTAGTTTTTTAAGGAACCTCCATAATTTTCTCCATAGTGGCTGTAACAATTTACATTCCTACCAACAGTGCAAGAGTGTTCCCTTTTCTCCACACCCTCTCCAGCATTTATTGTTTCTAGATTTTTTGACGATGGCCATTCTGACCGGTGTGAGATGATATCTCATTGTAGTTTTGATTTGCATTTCTCTAATGATTAATGATGTTGAGGATTCTTTCATGTGTTTGTTGGCAATCTGTATATCTTCTTTGGAGAAATGTCTATTTAGATCTTCTGGCCATTTTTGGATTGGGTTATTTGTTTTTTTTGTTATGGAGCTGCATGAGCTGCTTGTAAATTTTGGAGATTAATCCTTTGTCAGCTCCTTCATTTGCAAATATGTTCTCCCATTCTGGGGACTGTCTTTTGCTCTTGTTTATGGTTTCCTTTGCTGTGCAAAAGCTTTTAAGTTTCATTAGGTCCCATTTTTTATTTTTGTTTTTATATCCATATCTCTAAGAGGTGGGTCAAAAAGGATCTTCCTGTGATTTATGTCATAGTGTGTTCTGCCTATGTTTTCCTCTAAGAGTTTGAGAGTTTCTGGCCTTACATTTAAGTCTTTAATCCATTTTGAGTTCATTTTTGTGTATGGTGTTAGGGAGTGTTCTAATATCATACTTTTCCATGTACCTGTCCAGTTTTCCCAGCACCACTTATTGAAGAGGCTGTCTTGTCTCCACTGTATATTCTTGCCTCCTTTATCAAAGATAAGATGACCATACGTACGTGGGTTTATCTCTGGTCTTTCTATCCTGTTCCATTGATCTATATTTCTGTTTCTGTGCCAGTACCACACTGTCTTGATTACTGTAGCTTCATAGTATAGTCTGAAGTCAGGAAGCCTGATTCCTCCAGCTCCATTTTTCTTTCTCAAGATTGCTTTGGCTATCCTGGGTCTTTTGTGTTTCCATACAAATTGTGAAATTTTTTGTTCTACTTCTGTGAAAAATACCATTGGTAGTTTGATAGGGATTGCATTGAATCTGTAGATCGCTTTGGGTAGTAGAGTCATTTTCACAATGTTGATTCTTCCAATCCAAGAACATGGTATATCTCTCCATCTGTTTGTATCATCTTTAATTTCTTTCATCAGTGTCTTATAATTTTCTGCATACAGGTCTTTTGTCTCCTTACGTAGATTAATCCCTAGATATTTTATTCTTTTTGTTGAAATGGTAAATGGGAGTGTTTTCTTAATTTCACTTTCAGATTTTTCATCATTAGTGTATAGGGATGCAAGAGATTTCTGTGCATTAATTTTGTATCCTGCTACTTTACGAAATTCATTGATTAGCTCTAGTAGTTTTCTGGTAGCATCTTTAGGATTCTCTATGTAGAGTATCATGTCATCTGCAAACAGTGACATCTTTACTTCTTCTTTTCTGATTTGGATTCTTTTTATTTCGTTTTCTTCTCTGATTGCTGTGGCTAAAACTTCCAAAACTATGTTGAATAACGGTGGTGAGAGTGGGCAACCTTATTTTGTTCCTGATCTTAGTGGAAATGGTTTCAGTTTTTCACCATTGAGGACAATGTTGGCTGTGGGTTTGTGATATATGGCCTTTATTATGTTGAGGAAAGTTCCCTCTATGCCTACTTCCCACAGAGTTTTTATCATAAATGGATGTTGAATTTTGTTGAAAGCTTTCTCTGCATCTATTGAGATGATCATACGGTTTTTCTTCTTAAATTTTTTATATGGTGTATCACATTGATTGATTTGCGTATATTGAAGAATCCTTACATTCCTGGGAGGAACCCCACCTGATCATTGGTGTATGATCCTTTTAATGATCCTGCTGTTGGATTCTGTTTCCTAGTATTTTGTTGAGGATTTTTGCACCTATGTCCATCAGTGATACTGGTCTGTAGTTTTCTTTTCTGGTGACATCTTTGTCTGGTTTTGGTATCAGGGTGATGGTGGCCTTGTAGAATGAGTTTGGGAGTGTTCCTCCCTCTGCTATATTTTGGAAGAGTTTGAGAGGATAGGTGTTAGCTCTTCTCTAAATGTTTGATAGAATTCACCTGTGAAGCCTTCTGGTCCTGGGCTTTTGTTCGATGGAAGTTTTAAAATCACAGTTTCAATTTCAGTGCTTGTGATTGGTCTGTTCATATTTTCTATTTCTTCCTGGTTCAGTCTCAGCAGCTTGTGCATTTCTAACAATTTGTCCATTTCTTCCAGGTTATCCATTTTATTGGCATAGAGTTGCTTGTAGTAATCTCTCATGATCCTTTGTATTTCTGCAGTGTCAGTTGTTATTTCCCCTTTCTCATTTCTAATTCTATTGATTTGAGTCTTCTCCCATTCTTTCTTGAAGAGTCTGGCTAATGGTTTATCAATTTTGTTTATCTTCTCAAAGAACCAGCTTTTAGCTTTATTGATCGTTGCTATCGTTTCCTTCATTTCTTTTTCATTTATTTCTGATCTGATTTTTATGATTTCTTTCCTTCTGCTAAATTTAGGGGTTTTTTGTTCTTCTTTCTCTAATTGCTTTAGGTGCAAGGTTAGGTTGCTTATTTGAGATATCTCCTGCTTCTTAAGATAGGATTGTATTGCTATAAACTTCCCTCTTAGAACTGCTGTTGCTGCATCCCATAGGTTTTGGGTAGTCGTGTTTTCATTGTCATTTGTTTCTAGGTAGTTTTTGATTTCCTCTTCGACTTCTTCAGTGATCTCTTGGTTACTAAGTAGTGTATTGTTTAGCCTCCATGTGTTTGTATATTTTACAGATACTTTCCTGTAATTGATATCTAGTCTTATAGTGTTTTGGTCAGAAAAGATACTTGATACGATTTCAATTTTCTTAAATTTATCAAGGCTCAATTTGTGACACAAGATATGATCTATCCTGTAGAATGTTCCATGGGCACTTGAGAAAAATGTGTATTCTGTTGTTTTTGGATGGAATGTCCTATAAATATCAATTAAGTCCATCTTGTTTAATGTATCATTTAAAGCTTGTGTTTCCTTATTTATTTTCATTTTGGATGATCCGTCCATTAGTGAAAGTGGGGTGATAAGGCCCCTACTATGATTGTGTTACTGTTGATTTCCCCTTTTATGGCTGTATCTGCCTTATGTATTGAGGTGCACCTACACTGGGTGCATAAATATTCACAATTGTTATATCTTCTTCTTGGACTGATCCCTTGATCATTATATAGCGTCCTTCTTTGTCTCTTGTAATATTCTTTATTTTAAACTCTGTTTTGCCAGATATGGAAATTGCTACTCCAGCTTTCTTTTGATTTCCTTTTGCATGGAATATCTTTTTCCATCCCCTCACTTTCAGTCTGTATGTTTCCCTAGGTCTGAAGTAGGTCTCTTGTAGAGAGTAGGTCTCTTGTAGCATATATATGGGTCTTTTATGTGTATCCAATCAGCCAGTCTGTGTCTTTTGGTGGGAGCATTTAATCCATTTACATTTAAAGTAATTATCCATATGCATGTTCCTGTTCCCATTTTCTTAATTGTTTTGGGTTTGTTACTGTAGGTCTTTTCCTTCTCTTGTGTTTCCTGCCTAGAGAATTTCCTTTAGCATTTGTTGTAAAGCTGGTTTGGTGGTGCTGAACTCTCTCAGCTTTTGCTTGTCTGTAAAGGTTTTAATTTCTCCATCAAATCTGAATGAGATCCTTGCTGGGTAGAGTAATCTTGGTTGTAGGTTTTTCTCCTTCATCACTTTAAATATGTCCTGCCACTCCCTTCTTGCTTGCCGTTTCTGCTGAAAGATCAGCTGTTAAACTTATGGGGATTCCCTTGTGTGTTATTTGTTGTTTTTCCCTTGCTGCTTTTAATATGTTTTTTTGTATTTACTTTTTGATAATTTGATTAATATGTGTCTTGGCATGCTTCTCCTTGGATTTATCCTGTATGGGACGCTCTGTGCTTCCTGGACTTGATTAACTATTTCATTACCCATATTAGGGAAGTTTTCAACTATAATCTCTTCAAATATTTCCTCAGTCCCTTTCTCTTTCTCTTTTTCTGGGACCCCTATAATTCGAATGTTGGTGCGTTTAATTTGGCCCAGAGGTCTCTGAGACTGTCCTCAGTTCTTTTCATTCTTTTTCCTTTATTCTGCTCTGCAGTGGTTATTTCCACTATTTTATCTTCCAGGTCACTTATCCCTTCTTTTGGTTCAGTTATTCTGCTATTGATCCCTTCTAGAATATTTTAAAATTCATTTATTGTGTTGTTCATCATTGCTTGTTTCCCGTTTAGTTCTTCTAAGTCCTTGTTAAATGTTTCTTACATTTTCTCTATTCTATTTCCAAGATTTTGGATCACACTTACTATCATTATTCTGAATTCTTTTTCAGGTAGACTGCCTATTTCCTTTTCATTTGTTAGGTCTGGTGCGTTTTTATCTTGCTCCTTCATCTGCTGTGTGTTTTTCTGTCTTCTCATTTTGCTTATCTTACTGTGTTTGGGTTCTCCTTTTCGCAAGCTGTAGGTTCGTAGTTCCCATTGTTTTTGGTGTCTGTCCCCAGTGGCTAAGGTTTGTGTAGGCTTCCTGGTGGAGGGGACTTGTGCCTGTGTTCTGGTGGATGATGCTGGATCTTATATCTCTGGTGGGCAGGTCCACATCTGGTGGTGTGTTTTGGGGTGTTTATGGCCTTATTATGATTTTAGACAGCCTCTCTGGTAATGGATAAGGCTGTGTTCCTGTCTTGCTAGCTGTTTGGCATAGGGTGTCCAGCACTGTACCTTGCTGGTAGTTTTGTGAAGCTGGGTCTTGGCGTTGAGATGAAGATCTCTGGGAGATTTTTGCCGTTTGATATTACGTGGAGCTGGGAGGTCTCTTGTTGACCAGTGTCCTGAAGTTGGCTCTCCCACCTCAGAGGCACAACACTGACTCCTAGCTGGAGCACCAAGAAACTTTCATCCACACGGCTCAGAATAAAAGGAAGAAAAAAAATTAAGAGAAAGAAACAAACAAACAAAGAGGAGAGGAAGAGAGAGAGAGAGGAGAGAGAGAAAGAGAGAGAGAGAGAGAGAGAGAGAAAGGATAAAATAAAGATAAAATAAAGTTATTAAAATAAATAATATTATGAAAAAAAATTTTTTAAGTATAAAAAAAAGAAAGAAAAAAAGAACAGACGGACAGAATCCTAGGACAAATGGTGAAAGCAAAGCTATACAGACAAAATCTCACTAGAAGCATACACATACATATTCACAAAAAGAGCAAAAGGGGTAAAAATAATATATCTTGCTCCCAAAGTCCACCTCCTCAATTTGGGATGATTCGTTGTCTATTCAGGTATTCCACAGATGCAGGGTACAACAAGTTGACTGTGGAGGTTTAATCCACTGCTTCTGAGGCTTCTGGGAGAGATTTCCCTTTCTCTTCTTTGTTTGCACAGCTACTGGGGTTCAGCTTTGGATTTGGCCCCACCTCTGCACGTAGGTCACCTGAGGGTGTCTCTTCTTCGCTCAGAAAGGATGGGGTTAAGGGAGCAGCTGATTCGGGGGCTCTGGCTCACTCAGGCCAGGGGGAGGGAGGGGTACGGAGTGCCAGGTGAGCCTGCGGTGGCAGAGGCCGGCATGACGTTGCACCAGCCTGCGGCATGCCATGCGTTCTCCTGGGGAAGTTGTCCGTGGATCACGGGACCCTGGCAGTGGCACGCTGCACAGGCTCCCGGGAGGGGAGGTGTGGATAGTGACCTGTGCTTGCACACAGGCTTCTTGGTGGCTGTAGTCTTAGCATCTCATGCCCATCTCTGGGGTCCACGCTGACAGCCGCAGCTCGCGCGCGTTTCTGGAGCTCCTTTTAAGCAGCGCTCTTAATCCCCTCTCCTCACGCACCAGGAAACAAAGAGGCAAGAAATAGTCTCTTGCCTCTTCGGCAGGTCCAGACTTTTTCCCGGACTCCCTGCCAGCTATCCATGGCACGCTAGCCCCCTTCAGGCTGTGTTCATGCCACCAACCCCAGTCCTCTCCCTGGGATCCGACCAAAGCCCGAGCCTCAGCTCTCCCAGCCCCCGCCCATCCTGGCAGGTGAGTAGACAAGCCTCTCGGGCTGGTGAGTGCTGGTCGGCACCAATCCTCTGTGTGGGACTCTCTCCACTTTGCCCTCTACCCTCTTGTTGTTGCGCTCTCCTCCGTGGCTCCAAAGCTTTCCCCGTCACCACCCGCAGTCTCCACCCACAAAGGGGCTTCCTAGTGTGTGGAAACCTTTCCTCCTTCACAGCTCCCTCCCACTGGTGCAGGTCTCATCCCTATTCTTTTGTCTCTGTTTATTCTTTTTCCTTTTGCCCTGCCCAGAAACGTGGTGAGTTTCTTGCCTTTTGGGTGGTATGAGGTCTTCTGCCAGCATTCAGTAGGTGTTCTATAGGAGCAGTTCCACATGTAGATGTATTTCTGATGTATCTGTGGGGAGGAAGGTGATCTCCGTGTTTTAGTCTAACACCATTTTCTCCTGGTCCCCTTATTATTATTATTCTAAAGAGCAAAGTGGTGTATAAAGGTGTCAAAGAACTCTTTTAGGCAGAAAAGTTAAAAGTAAGTAAAAGAACAGATACAAGCACCAAAAATAAAGTGCAAGGCAACTCCATTTTGTAGACAAATAGACAGAAATATTTTATTGTCACCTTTTCATGGCAAAATTTATGTGTGGTTTCTTAATGAATTAGTTTAAGAAATGTATCTTTTATTCTGCAACTCACTGTGGTTAAAAATGAGTTCTATTTTGGATTTAAAATCACAATTTCTCCAATCTGTGTTTTATGAAGATTTCCAACTCAAGAAGGAGAAACATGTAACAATGCTTCTCTAAACACGTATGTGAGCTGTCATCTCACACGTCTCTCTCTGCTCCTCTATTCTATTTCCCTTTCATTGTATTTTCTTTACTTCTGTGGGAAGCTATGGCGGTCATGATGGCAGCAACAACAGTAGATAAAGCTTGTAAGGAACACTGATGGCTCAGGTCATAGAGGAAACATGAGAAGGGATAATGTGATAAGGCAGGTAAGTTACAGCTTAGAAGGAAGAAAAGCACCAGAAGAGCTCAAGCTGTTCCAGCTCTGAGCTATTTGTTTCCCACAGCAGGTAGCAGACACTTTGTGAGTGAGCCTTCAAATAATTTCCACCCCAGCATTTGAGCCACCCCTGCACACACTGAATGAAGCATAAATAAGCTTATCATTGCTAAGCCCTTCATAGAATGCAAATTCACAAAGAAAATGAATGTTGTTGTTAAACCACTAAGTTTGGGAGTGGTTTTTACACAACATTAGGTAAGTGGAACACAGGGGAAGAGTGATCTAAGTGACTACAGACTTTGCTTCAGAAATGATGAACGCCAAAAACATTTGAAAAAGCACATTTAAGGTTTTAAAGACAGAATGATCAACCCAGAATTATAGATGCAGGGAATACATTCCTCAAGAACATGATAAAATAAAGACATATTTAGGGGCTTCCCTGGTGGCGCAGTGGTTGGGAGTCCGCCTGCCGATGCAGGGGACACGGGTTCGTGCCCTGGTCCGGGAGGATCCCACATGCCGCGGAGCGGCTGGGCCCGGGAGCCATGGCTGCTGAACCTGCGTGCCCGGAGCCTGTGCTCCGCAACGGGAGAGGCCACAACAGTGAGAGACCCACGTACAGAAAAATAAATAAATAAATAAAGACATATTTAGGTAAAAGAACATGAACATAATTTGTTCCCAGCAGAGCTGCAATACTAGAAATAGTAAATGTAGTTCTTCAGACTGCAATAGAAACTCAGATCTTTAAAGACAAATAAAAAGTATCAGAAATTTAAGTAAATTTGGCTGTATAAAACAAAAATTACCATCTTTTTAAAAGATATCATACCTTGGATAACTGTACCATAAAAGATGATAGGGTTGGAAAAAACAGGCTAGACAGTTGCAGGATTTTCTGCATTTTACATGAAAGTTTATAATATTAACTCTAAATGGACTGGAGAAATTAGAGGATTCAAAATATAATCCCTGGAGCAACCACTGAAAGTCATGTATAGCTAAAAATCAATAAATAACTAAAATAGAATTCTGAAAAAAAAATCCCAAATAAGTGAGAAAAAAGTACAGAGAAATAAAAAACAGAGGTGACAGGTCAAGTAAAATAATAAAAAATAAAATGTTAAACCTAAATACAGACATATCAGAAATTATATTGTATGTAAATTTATGATTGATATAATTAAAGGAGACAAAGGTGGCCAGAATGTATAAATAAAGAAAATGCAATTCCATGTTGTCAACATTTACTCTAAATATAAAATTCTCAGGTAAGTGAAAAATAAAATAAATAAATAAATAAATAAATATATATATATATATATATATATATATATATATATATATATATATATATGACAAAGCCTCATTATTCACAGATTCTATATTTGTTAACTTGCCTACTACCCAATTTATTTGTAAGGCCCAAGTCAATACTTGCAGTACTTTCATGATCATTCATAGACGTGTGCAAAGCAGCAAAAAATTTTAGTCAACTTATAAACATATTCCCTGTTGAGGTAAAAACAAGGCCACTCTCTGCCTTCTTATATTAGCTCTCATACTACCAAACTAAATGACAATGAAAATACAGTGTATTCAAAGGAGTATTTCAGAAAAAAATAAGTTTAAGTGATTATTTTAGAACAAAAGAAGTTCTAAAAGAAGAGAAGTTTAAAGTATTGCTTTAAGGTGCTTGATAAGAAAAGTAAAGCTAAATAAGTAGAAAATAAAATATAGTAAAGATTATAACAGAAAGGAATGAAAGAAAAATAAATATATTAATAAATCTAAAAGCTGATTTCTTGAACAGATCAATACAATTGATATGTCTGTAGTTAAAGAGATTCAGTTGAGAGGGAGAGAGAGAAGATAAATTACCAAATCAAGAAAGAGAGATTATCACTACAGATCCTCCAGACATTAAGTGGATAACAAGAAAATATCATACACAACACATTTGATACCTTACATGAAATGGGCAAATTCTTTGAAAAATACAACTATCCAAAAGTGATACAAATTAATCTACAGACCCAATAAATATCAATTAAAATTCTAGTAGGTATTTTTGTAGAAATTAGCAAACTGGTGATAACATATTTATAGAAATGAAAACAACCTAGAAAAGTTTCCTAGTTTTGTAAAGGAGAATGTAGTTACAGGACTTCTACCTGAGTTCAAGACTCATTCTCTGGTTACAGTAATACAAGAGAATGTGGTATTGATAAAAATAAGGCACATGGATAAATGGAATAAAATAGAGTTCAGAAACAAACCCATACT
Source organism: Pseudorca crassidens (assembly GCF_039906515.1). NCBI lineage: Eukaryota > Metazoa > Chordata > Mammalia > Artiodactyla > Delphinidae > Pseudorca > Pseudorca crassidens. The sequence goes on from NC_090300.1 coordinate 26,964,213, forward strand.
GTAAGGTCACTTGATACTTGATAATAACACAGACAATTCAATGGGGGAAAAAGTCTTTTCAGTAAGTGGTACTGAAACAACTGGACATCTATGTTGTAGAAACCACAAGAAGAAATCTTTGCAACCTTGCAGTAGTTACAGAATTCTTAAGGAGGACACAAAAGCAAAGACCATAAGAGAAAAGATGATAAATTGGAATTATTCAAAGTTAAAATTTTACCCTGAAAAAGACAATAGTAAGAAAATTAAAAGACACTACACCAACTGAGAGAAATTTCTGCAACAAACATATCAGAAAAAAGACTTGGTTCCTGAAGATATTACAACTCAATAATACAAATCAAATAATAAATGGGCAAAATATAAGAATATGCATTTGACAAAAAAAGACATGAATATTCAGTAAGTGCAGGAAAAGGGTCAACATTATTTGTATCCAGGGAAACACAAATTGAACTATAAGACACTATTATGTATTCAATAGAATGGGCAAAATTTTAAAAACTGATGATAGTAGATGTTGACAAATATGTGGAATAGGTTGCTGCAGGGAATGTAATATGGTATATCCACTTTGGAAAACAGTAGCTATTTCTTTATGAAATGATCCACTAAGTCTACTCCTAGGTATGTATCCAAGAGATATAAAAAAGTCTAGACAAATTTTTATAGAAACTTTATTCATAGTAGTCCGACATTGGAAAAAACCCAAATGTCTTCCAACATGTGAATGACTAAAACAAAATGTGGTATACCCACTCAATGGAAAATTACTTGAAATAAAAGTAATGGACCATAGATATATGCAACAACATGAATAAATCTCAAAATCATTCTTTTTTTTTTTTTTTTTTTGTGCGGTACGCGGGCCTCCCACTGCTGTGGCCTCCCCCACTGCGGAGCACAGGCTCCGGACACACAGGCTCAGCGGCCATGGCCCACAAGCCCAGCCACTCCGAGGCATGTGGGATCCTCCCAGACCAGGGCACGAACCCATGTCCCCTGCATCAGCAAGCGGACTCTCAACCACTGCGCCACCAGGGAAGCCCCTCAAAATCATTCTTAGTGAAAAATCTCTGACAAAAAGGAATACATACTACATGATTCAATATATACACATATATAATTCTTGAAGAGACAAACTCTATAGTGACAAAATGCAGATCCATCTTTGCCTAGCACTGAGGACAACAGGACTGATGAATTGTAAAGAATCACAAGGAAACTTTGGGGAGCATACAAATTTTCTGTATCTGGATTGTGGTGTTGGTTTCACAGATACATACACCTAAAAAATGTTTTTTATTTATAAAATACAAATAAAGTTGATTTAAAATCGTATGTACAGTATACATACAATGGAATATTACTCAGCCTTAAAAAGTAAATTCTGACATATGCTACAACACGAATGAATCTGGAAAACATTATGTTAAGTGAAATAAGCCAGTCACAGAAAGACAAATTCTATATGATTCCACTTAAAAGAGGTACTAAAAGTAGTATTAATCATAAAGACAGACAGTAGAATGGTAATCGCCAGGGTCTGGGGGGAGGAGGGAATGGGGATTTATTGTTTAATGGGTATGAAGGTTCAGTTTTGCAAGACTAACTGGGTTCTGGAGATGGACAGTGGTGACAGCTGCACAACAATATAAATGTACTTAATACTACTAAACTGTACAATTAAAAATGTTAAGATGCAGAATTCCCTGGCAGTCCAGTGGTTAGGGCTCAGCACTTTCATTGCTGGGACCCAGGTTCAATCCCTGGTTGGGGAACTAAGATCCTGCAAGCCGTGTGGCAGGGACAAAAAAAAAAATAGTTAAGATGGTGAAGTTTATATTTGTATTTTACCGCAGTAAATTGGAGAAAGATGTGTACAGTCACTGGCACAAGGAATAAGATTATTACATTGAATACTAATTATCATGTTGTCCATTACTGCATTTTGAGGTACATTTCTGATGGGAGAGGGTTTCCATTGGTGTACCAATGAGAAGTCAATTCTCTACTTAAAATTTTACACATCTCTTTATTAACTATCTAACTTATGATTCCAGATACCTCAAGCCTTGTTTCTTATTCACTACCCATGTACTTCCTTTGCCAGGCAGCTGGGGTACATTTTGATCCTGTACTGTTTCACCATGACACCTATTTTGTCATGATACCAGGTATGCTCTAGTAGATGGAATTAGTATTTCTGGAAGTCACACTTACATTCAATGACTTGCAGTTACTTAGCTATACTAAGAACCACATAAGTATATCCCACTAAACCAAAACCAAATTATCCTCAACTTATCTTTACCTTTGTCAGCATGAACTTTTGATATCACCAGGCAGGAGAGGAGCAAAAGGAGTCTCAGCTAACTATTCTTAAATATCCTAAATTTATAGTATTTATTTTTAAAATTGATGGACCTGTTTACATATCGAAAGTTCCACTCAAAATACCTCAGAAGGGGCCTGTGCACATGCAAGTGATGGACCTTGAAGCTTAAGCTTCATTAATTACCCCCCGAAAATCCACTTCTGATCATGCAAAACTAGACAAGTACTCCCATGCACTATAAAGAAAATCCCTGGAATTTAAGGGAATTACATAGATTTAGACAATGAAAATAGCAGCAGCAGCAGCTATGATGGACTAGAAAGTAGGGGCACTTCCCCCAATTTATAAGCACCACATTGAGATCTTTGTGTGACTCTGTCTAGTGAAAAAAATGAAGTTCCAATAATTACAACACCTTGTTACCAAAGCTACTGACCCAGAATCATACCCCTGCCCCTCCCTGGAACGGAAACCAATTACTCTTATCTAAGTTTCAGGAGGAAGCTGCAAGAAGAAAGAAAGCTAGAACCAACTAGGCCCAAGATGTTGGAAGATTTGACTTCCAGTAGACCTTGATCCTCATTATGCACGTATGGTAATATATTAGCATGCTAAATGACACATCCACCAGTGCCCTGACAGTTGAAGATTGCCATGACAACAACTAGAAAAGCCCATACAAGGACTGAAAAGAAGAGCTGCATCAGTTCCAGGTCCAAACCACACTCCTGTTCTGAGATAACTCATGAATATTCCTCCCACTCTTCCGAAATCCCTCCCTTTCACTTCAACCCTTCTATATATTTGATGTCTCCGCCTGAATTGGGTTGAGAAGTTGATTTGCAAACTAGGTTCCTGCTTCTCCATTCTTTGGCCATTGAACAAAGTTTGTGCTGTTCCAGTCTCAGCACTGGTTTCATTACTGGGAGCATGAATCCGATCAGAAAAAGAAACTTCCTGTCTGAGACAAGGGGTCTCTGCCCAGATGAGGACCCCGGGATGGGTCCAGTCAACAAATTCAGTAACAATCTGACTTGTCCACTAACTTGGGAAGTTGAGAGTTAGATCTAAGCTGACAAAATATTTCTGTTCCAGACCCCTATTGATAGCTACAAATTGATAACCACACAATAAAAAATGAAATGAGCATAGTCCCTATTCCTGTGTTAATCAGTACTGGAAATCCTCTCCCCTATTTTTGTTAAACAATACTGACAATAAGTGAAAATAACCTAGCTGTTTGTTCCAAGAAATATTTTCTCTTGAAAGATAAGACTGTGAACCAACTAAAGAGCTTATCAAAACTTACTCATTATGAATCAAGACCTTTTCCTTGCTGTGCTCTCCAACCCAAGGTTAGTATGTCTTAAACTTTGTTCAGTCATAAACTAGTTTCCTTCTTTGCAAGACATACCTGAAAACCGTCCAGTCTAGACTCTGAAATGCTACAATGTTCCCCCTGAATTCTCTCTCTGAAACATGATCAAAGTTCTGTCAAGGTGGTGTTCTCCCTTCCTGAAATGAATCTAATACACTTGGCTTTGCTTGGTCAACAGTTTTTTCCAATAGGCTTTTTGGGAGTTGGCAGTTGACACAAGGAAAAACAATAAACAAATGACTGGGAGGTAGAAGGCACTTACAAGAAGTCCTCAGGTTTTAAGCAGGTGTCTTTTTCATTGAGATATTTTATTGTACACTCTCTCATGGAAGGAATTCAAACCAAAGGTTCAGCATGAATGGAACCCACATATAAAGCAGATAGGTACTGCTTGATTAAAGTTAGAACATGGATAAAAATAAGGACAAGTGTGAACTTTGCGTTTTTATGATATACAGAGTTGTACCACTCAGGAATTTAGTAAATGCTTCCTGTGGTACTGAATGCTTCTCTTATTGAGTAAAGGTAAGCAAGATACAGGATATAATAACTCCCCCCACCCGATTTTCCTATATTGATTAACTGCAAAAATTGTTTCAGTTATCTGTGTTTTAGTTTCCTCATCTGTATAATCACAACACTCTCTACCTCTAATTATGATGAAAAGATAGTATAACATAATTACAGTTTAAAAATCTTTCTCGATTCTACAAGAAACATTCAAAAGGAGTCTATGTTAAAACTGGATTTTCATTAAAAACAATGCTTCTTACTCCTGAAGTAATTAATAAAGACACTTTATGCTATGATGAAATGTGGCTTCACTAAGCACAGAAAAAAAATAAAAGTCTTTTAATTGAACTTTGGATTTTCAGAACTGAAAGAAATCAATTTTGCCAAGCTATTTGTATACACAAAGAATTCACAAACTGAAATTAGCTAAAGGTCAAGCATAAAATGAATCAGTTCTTAAATACTAATTAGTGCTTTACCAGAGATTGTATGAGAACATTTATGGATACAAAATTGAATAGTAGAGATTAAAAATGGAAAGTGCAGGTAGCTTTAATAATTTATTCCTCCCACACTAATAAGGATTCTATTTCATTTCTCAAACACAATTAAACAGTCTTCTCTTTCCCTCTCTTCTTCTATTTTTTTCCTTTGTGAATAAGACTGTTGATATAACTTTTAATTCATCTATGTTAATAACAAAAGGGGAAATATTCATAATTGAGAGGGGAAACATATTTAAATTTAAAAGCTTTTTTACTTGTTTATACACCACACTTCATTATCCTCACTATTATGTGTCAATGAAGTACTTGGTTCCAGAAAACAATGGGTTCTCCAAATACAGTCCTTTTATTAGATTCATTATTCCCCCATGGCTTGCCTTTAGCATAACAACTGCATTTATAGTTAAGGTCATTTGCATATATGACTTGAAAACTGAGATAATTGCAGTAACCTGTGAGAAGATTATTTTAGGATAATAAATTCCTTTAGGAACTATCTCATTTGTGTGGCCCAGTTTCATGAGGTGTAAATACAGTAAGGTACAGACAAAGTCATAATATGCATATGGTTTTTTCCTGGAAAGGATCACAGGAACTGAAATCTCAGAGAAGCTGCAACTAGTTATGAAAAATAGAAATTTTTGGGGGGAAGAGAAAATAAAATCCCCCAAAAAGGTTTTCTGATATTTCTTCCTACAGTCACTTGACCTGGAAGAAGAATAACTTGAACCCAGGTTTCCCAGATCCAATCTCTTTCCCCAACTGCCCCTCCCCCATTTTTAGAACAGTTTTAGATTTACAAAAAAACCCAGCAGATTGAACAGAGAGTTCCCATGTAGCAACCGTCCTCCACACAGTTTCCTCTATTATTAACAACTTACATTAGAGCAATACATGATATATATGTTACAATAAACGAAACAGTACTGATACATTATTAACTAAAGTCCATAGTTTACATTAAGGTTTGCTCTTTGTGTTACATGGGTCAATGAGTTTTGACAAATACATATTATCATATATCCACCATTCCAGTAGTATGCAGACTAGGTTACTACTGTAACCAGATGCTTCACCTGTTCATTCCTCATCCCCTCCAACCCTTGTCAGCCACTGATCTTTTCACTATCTCTATAATTTGCTTTCTTCATACAGTTAGAATCATAAAGTAAGTAGTGTCTTCAAGCTGGTTTCTTTCACTGAAATATACAAAATAAATTTCATGTATGAAATTTATTTTGAATTTAAAGTTTCTCCATTTTTTTGTGGTTTGATAGCTTATTTTGTTTTACTTCTGAATAATATCCCATTGTATGGAGGTACTACAGTTTGTTTATCCATTCACCTATTGAGGAACATCTTAGTTGTTTCCAGTTTTGACAATTATAAACAAAGTTTCTATGAACATTAATGTGCAAATTTCTGTGGAGACATAAGTTTTCCAGTTAATTGGGTAGATATCTGGGAATACGATGAGTGAATTATATGATAATACGATGCTTAGCTTTGTAAGAAACTGCCAAACTGTCCTGCAAAGTGGCTGTACCATTCTGTATTCCTACTAGCAATGAATGACAGTTCTTTTGCTCTGCCTCCTTGACAGTACCTGGTATTGACAGTTTTTGAATTATAGCCATTCTAATAGGTATGGCCGAGTCTCACTGTTTTCATTTCCAACTCCTTAATGACATATTATGACCATCTTTTGACAAGCTTATTTACCATCTATATATCTTCTTTGGTCAGGTGTCTATTCAGATCTTTTGTCTATTGTTTAATTTGGCTGTTTTTTAAATGTTGATTTTGGGGATTTTTTTGGTATATTTTGGATATAACTCCTTTATTAGATATATTCTGCAAATATTTTCTCCCAGTCTGTCTGTGACTCTTCTTTTCATTCTCTTAATAATGTCAGCCACAGAAAAATTTTTAGTTTTAATAAAGTCCAACTTACCAATTTTTTTCTTTCACAGATCACACTTTTGGTGTTATATCTAAAAAGTCGTTGCGGGTCTTCCCTGGTGGCGCAGTGGTTGAGAGTCCGCCTGCCGATGCAGGGGACACGGGTTCATGCCCTGGGCCGGGAAGATCCCACATACCACGGAGCAGCTAGGCCCGTGAGCCATGGCCACTGAGCCTGCGCGTCTGGAGCCTGTGCTCCGCAACGCGAGAGGCCACAACAATGAAAGGCACACGTACCACAAAAAAAAAAAAAAAAAATCTTGAAAAAAAATAAAAAGTTGTTGCTAATCTCAAAGTCACCTAGACGTTCTTCTACGATATTTTCTAGAAATTTTATAGTTTTGCATTTTACATTTAGGTTTATGATCCTTTTTAATTAATTTTAGCATATGGATATCAAATTGCTCTAGCACTATTTGTTGGAAATAATTTTGGTTTTCTATTTAGTTGCTTTTGTTTCTTTATCAAAGATGAGTTGACTAGATTTGTAAGGGTTTGTCTCTTGGCTCTCATTCTATTCCATTGATCTATTTGTCTATGTTTAACAATACCATATTGTATTTATTAGTATGGCATTATAGTAAGTTTTGAAGTCTGGTAGTATCAGTCATCTGAAATTGGTCTTCCTCTACAGTATTTTGTTGAGCAACTGTTCTCCTGCCTGTCTCTCTTTCCTCATTACTCCCAATTCCCTGAGACAAAAAGATCTTAAAATTAGGCCAGTGAACAACCCTTCAGTGGCCTCTAAGTGTGCAAGTAAAAGGAAGAGCTGCATATCTCTCATTATAAATCAAAAGTTAGAAGTGATTAAGCTTAGTGAGGAAGGCATGTCAAAAGCTGAGACAGTCCAAAAGCTAGGCTTCTTGTTCCAGTTAGCTAAGTTGCAAATACAAAGGAAAAGTTCTTGAAGGAAATTAAAAGTGCTACACCAGTGAACACACCAATGATAAAAAGGCAAAGCAGCCTTATTGCTGATATGGAAAAAGTTTTAATGGTCTCCATGGAAGATCAAACCAGCCACAACATTCTCTAAGCCAAAGCCTAATCCAGAGAAAGGCCCCAACTCTCTCTAATTCTACGAAGGCTGAGAGAGGCAAGAAGCTGCAAAAGAAAAGTCTGAGGCTAGCAGAGGTTGGTTCATGAAGTTTAAGAGGAGGACCTGTCTCCATACCTTAAAGTATAAGGGGAAGCAGCAAGTGTTGATGTAGAAGCTGCATCAAGTTATCCAGAATATCTAGCTAAGATAATTCATGCAAGTGACTACACTAAACAACAGATTTTCAAGGTAATCAAACAGCCTTCTATTGGAAGAAGATGCCATCTAGGACTTTCATAACTAGAGAGGAGAAGTCAATGCCTGGCTTCAAAGCTTCAAAGACAGGCTGTCTGTCTTGTTAGGGGCTAATGCAGCTGGAAATTTTAAGTTGAATTCAATGTTCATTTACCATTCTGAAAATCCTAGGTCTCTTAAGAGTTATGCTAAATCTACTCTGCAAGTTCTCTATAAATGTAATAACAAAGTCTGGATGATGGTACATCTGTTTACAACATGGTTTGCTGAATATTTTAAGCCCAGTGTTGAGAACTACTGCTGAGAAAAAGATTCCTTTCAAAATATGACTGCTTATTGACAATGCACCTGGTCACCCAAGAGCTCTCATGAAGATGAACAATGAGATTGAGTTTGTTTTCATGCCCACTAACACAATATCCATTCCACAGCTCATGGTCCAAAGAATATTTATGACTTTCAAGTCTTATTATTTAAGAAATACATTTTGTAAGGCTATAGCTTACATAGATAGTGATTCCACTGATGGGTCTGGGCAAAGTCAATCGAAAACTTTCTGGAAAGGATTCACCATTCTAGATGCCATTAAAAACATTCATGATTCATAGTAAGAGTTCAAAATTTCAACATAAACAGGACTTTGGAAGAAATTAACTTCAATCCTCATGGATGGCTTTGAGGGATTCAAGACTTCAGTGGAGGAAGTAACTGCAGATGTGGTAGAAATATCAAGAAAACTAGAATCAGAAATGGAGCCTTAATATGTGACTGGATTACTGAAATCTTATAACAAAACTTTAACAAATGAGGTGTCGCTTCTTATGGATGAGCAAAGAAAGTGGTTTCCTGAGATGGAATCTACTCCTGTTGAAGATGCTGTGGAGATTGCTGAAATGACAAGAAAGGATTTTGAATGTAACGTAAACTTAGTTAATAATGCAGAAGGAGGCTTTGAGAGGACTGACTCCAATTTTGAAAGAAGTTCTACTGCAGATAAAATGCTATCAAACAGCACTGCATGCTACAGAGAAATTGTTTGTGAAAGGAAAAGTCAATTAATGTGGCAAATTTTATTGTTGTCTTATTTTTAAAAATCGCCACAGCCATCCCAGCCTTCAGCAACCACCACCCTGATCAGTCAGCTGCCATCGACATCAAGGTAAGACCCTCCACGAGCAAAGATTACAACTTGCTGAAGGCTCAGAAGATGGTTAGCATTTTTTAGCAATAAAGTATTTTTAAATTAAGGTATGTACATTGTGGTCTTTTATGGATATAATGCTATTGCACACTTAATAGACTACAGTATAATGTAAACATAACTTTTATATGCACTGAGAAACCAAAAAAAAATTTGTATGGCTTGCATTATTGTGATATGATTTGGAACCAAATCTGTGATATCTCTGATGTACGCCTGTAGTTTCCTTTTGATTAGTGTTAGAATTGTATATCTTTATCCATTCTTTTACCTTTAATCTAACTGAATCTTTTTGCTCAAAGCTGATTTCTTGTAGACAACATATATTGGCTATCTTTTATCTGCTTTGGCAATCTCTGTTTTAATTGTTGCAGTTAGACCAGTCATATTTAAAGTGATTATTGGTATGGTAAGATTAGCATCATTCATAATTGTAATTGTTTTCTATTTAGCAGTCTTGCTCTCTGTTTCCTTCTTTAATCTTCACATCTTTATCTGCCTTCTCTTATTTTAAGTGAGAATTTTATGATAACATTTTCTCCCTCCTCTCAATATATCAATTATACTTCTTTAAAAAAAAAGTGATTTAAACTAAACTAAGTTCTCTTTCAAATAACACTGTACCACTTCATGGGTAATCCTGGTACCTTATAACAGAATATTCACAACCCCTCCGTGTCTCATATAATATTGCTGTCATTCATTTCATGTATCTATTCTCTATAAATACCCAATACACTGTTGCTCTTATTACTTTTAACGAATAGTTAGCTATTAGATCAATTAAGAATAAAAACAATAAAACATTTTATTTTATCTTCATCTATTTCTTCTCTGATACTCTTCACTTCTTTATGTAGATCTGATTTTCTGACCGTCTACACTTGTGGGAATTTTTCCTTTCAGAACATTAAATATTCACTTCATTCTCTTCTGTTTATATTGTTTTCTGACAAGAATCTTATGTAATACTTATCCTTGTACTTCTCTAGGTAAGTTGCCCCCCTCCTTTGACTTCTTTCAAGATTTTCTGTTTTTGTTTTTCATCACTTCCAATATTATATGTAAATTTATATTACAGAGGTGTAAATTTATTGGTATTTACCCTTCTTGGTGTTTTCTGTATTCCTGGGTCTGTGGTTTGATATCTGTCATACATTCTGGAAAACTCTGAGCCATTGTTACTTCAAATATTTCTTCTGCTCCTTTCTTCTTTTTCTGGTGTTTCAATTATGCATATAGTTCATGTTGTGTAATTATTCTGGAGATATTGGATATTCTTTTCTTTTTTTCATTCTCCATTTTTCTTTGCTTTTAAGTTTAGGAAGTTTCTATCACCCTATCTTTAAGCTCACCAACTCAGCTTAGCCATGCCCAGTGAATAAGTAAATCAAAGGCTTTCTTCATTTGACATGGTGTTTTTGATTTTTAGCATTTCTTTTTGTTTCTTTCTTAGTTTCCATTCCTCTGCTTACATTAACTCTCTGTTTTTTATGTTATCTAATTTTTATCCCATTAGAACCCTTAACATATTAATCATATCTACTTTAATTCCACTATCTGGTGATTTTAAGATTTGTGTCATCTGTATCAGGTCCTAATGTTTGCCTTGCCTTTTCAGTCTATTTTTTCTTGCCTTTCAGCCTACGTTGCAATTTTTTTGAAAGCCATACATGATGTATTGTGTAACATGAATTGAGGCAATTAGCCCTTTACTGCAAGATTTTATGTTAATCTGTCTAGATGTTGGGCTGTGTTTAATATTTATAGTTCTATAGATGTCAAAGTCTTCAGTTTACTCTAATTTCCTTTTGCTTTTTATTTTCCTCCTTTATCTTTGTGTTTCCCTAAAATCTCCTTCTTAAATAGTGTCTTGCAGCTCTCTTTGTTCTAATCTGCTGCTATTATACTGAAATCCTGTTGAATAAAGTGGTAGGTTTTGGGAAGAGGAAGTATTCTATAATTGTATGATTAAATCTCATTTTTTTAGTGGGCTTGAATCTCTGGGCTGTCATCTTCAGAATAACTTATTAGCTCCCCCCCTTTTTTTCTACTATTATATGAGACAAAGTCTAGAAATGGCTTGAGTTGGCTAACTGTCCTTCCCAGAGGTCACTTTGTTAAACTGGATTCCCTTAGAGGGTAGGCTTCTGTTATGAAAAACACACTGGGGTATTACAAAATGGTTACTTTTTCCTTCCATGGCCAGAATCAGGATGGAAATTGTTTTCCAATCTTTATAGTGAGAACTTAATGGAATGGCTGGAGGCAAAACCCATGCAATTATGGGGGTCCTTTCAAGACTCAGTTCCCAGGAATTTTCAGCTCTTACACCAACCCACACTCAGCCAGCAGCATTCATCAAAATTACCAACTAAATGTTCCTATCAGTACTGATCATGTAAGCTGATATTGACTGTGATATTTTGAGAATGTTGGTTTTGAGATGCTGGTTTTACCTGTGACCTCAATTCTCTGATGTATCTAGAAAAAGTCATTGGTTTCAGTTTGTTAATTTCTTTCTTATGAGGATGGGTGTGATGAGTTCCAAGCTCTTTAGGTGTCAGAGCTCTTATTACTATGTCCATTTCTTTTTACTGATAAATTTTAATATATAGAAATTTAAATTACTAGAGTCAATATACAAAGACATTTAAGGAAAAGGCATAATTCATCTTCATCAATTACTGTTTCTGGTCAAGCACCATCCAGTTCATCCTAGGAAGCAAGTCCTCATACTTTAAACAAATAAAGTTTCATAAACTTTTTCAACAAGTTTAATTCATTATAGTATTTCCACTACATAGAGGAAATATTTGTATTTTCTATTGTATTTCTATTTTCTGTAAGTATTTTCTTTTGTGTCTTATGTTAATCTTTCTTGTGGGTATAATTTTGGCTTTTATATCATTTAAAATGCTACCCTCCCATAAGCAATCTCCATAAAATATTAAACTGTATTTGGATATTTTCATAATCTGAATAGTAAATACTCTGCTGAGATTAAATCACTGTAATTCTTTTTACATTTCTATTAGTTAATATTTTACAAAAAGTACAAGTTGGTTAATTTTCTCACCTCTCAAATTAACTCTAAAAGCTTTTCAGCCAAATATAGCTTAAATACTACACTGTGGACATAGCAATGCACTGTTTCAGTTTCTGATTTCTTAAGCTAAAGAATCCTGCCATTTACAGACAGTATAGAGTATAAAATCTGGTAATATACAGAAATTCATAAGTATAGAACTCAATTTATTCAAATGTAAATATCATTCAAGAAGTCTATAGTTTTTAAGATTAGACAATTAGGAAAAAAGCAAATATTTGTGTACTTAATGTTGAGGGAAATGTTGATGACACCATTTTTAGTGAAAATTAATTCTTAGTTTAAAAGTTAATCTAAGAAAAATTCTATTGAGACAATTAGAATGATCTTACTAGTGAATTGGATTGAAAATAAATATTTTTAGCAGCTTCTTGGCAGTATGCATCTGTCCAAGGTAGAATCATTTTAAAGGTGAGCAAAGAAAGGGAAAGGAAGTTTTCTCTCTCACTCAAGAATGGCACAAATCTCACTCATGAGGGCTCTGCCCTCAGTACCTAATCACCTCCCAAAGGCCCCACCTCCAGATAACATTGGGGGTTAAGCTTCAACATATAAATTTTAGAGGGACACAAACATTTATTCTATAGCAGTAGTTTATACAGGCACATAGTCAAAGACATATCTACAGAGTTTGAATTGGAAATGCATCTAGTATTCATAATTTCTTTTACAGATAAAGGAATTGAGATTTAGAGGGATTAAATAACTTACTGAGTTCACACAAAAGACAGAAACATGACAGAATCCCTTTACAAAGGTGAATATTCAAGGACAAGTAATTTGTCACCAAGTTGACTGGCCTTCTATCTTGATAGTCAATCATATATAGAACATTCTTGTGTAGGTGAGCAACTTTCACATAAACATGGATTTATTATAATTTATTATACATAAAGAAGAGTCCTTAAAAATAACATATAATCACAATATCCCTATATATAGTAAAGGTCTTTAAAAATATTGTAATTGAGGAGAATCTATTTGGATATTATAACTGAAAAGTAACCAAAGGCTATATTTCAAATCTGAGTAACAAAAAGAAGAAGCTGTACATAAATTTTTTCTTTTGCTTCAAAATAAAAGAGTCAAATTAAACAGCATCTTTATATTTAGTTGAAGAGATGCAGACGCCAACTGGGAAGAGCTGATATAATTTGCTCAGAAGTACACTCCCTTTCTATTATAATTAAAATTAATCTGCTCCCAAAATCTTTTGTTCCATTGAAGGCACCATATTTTAAGCAATCCATCTTTGTTCTGCTTCAGCCTGATGATGTATTATATTAATACATCATTAAAGAGACAGTTTCAGAAATGATGTATTAGTACAACACATCACTGGAGAAATCAGTAAGGATGCATGACTCATTAGAGCTCATACTTGTCTTTGAAGTAGAGAATTTTTTATTTTGAATGAGTTTCTTAAATGTGGAGGATCACAATAGTAGCACATCTGATTACCAATAAGTTATCCCAAGTAGTTGAAAATAAATGTGGGCAGAAAAATATAACAAAGTCTGAGGAATGGGATTATGTGTCTTTGATAATAGTCCAAGATTCTAAGATGGTCCTTCTAAACAAAACTGAAGAATGAAGGCAATCAAACTTAACCAAAACGTTCTTTAAATATCTAATATTTAATATACTACCTGTCATTCTTTAATAGGATTTAAATAAGGAAAACATTGCTTTATCAATTCCATCACTTTAATATCATTAATGCTTCATATTTCTAAATCTCAGGCCTCATGGGGCAATCAGTACCTAAAATAGCATGACATTACTGAATTGTAATAAGAAGCGGTAAATCTAGAAATGTAGATTGGCTTTGCTTGACCTTTATATAATTAACAAGCAAAGTCTTTAAGAAAGGGTTCTGGATACATATAGCATGGTGGTTAAAACACAAATTAACCAATACTCATAAAGCCAAGTCAAGTGAAAAATCAACAGTCAGAAAATGCTTTTTAAAAACTGTTTTCTCTACAACCACATTTGTATATTTCTTCCATTGTATGGCTCTCATTTTCCTGTCCACTGGTCATCAAGGCTTTTATGAACTGCTAAATTGCCTGCTGTATGGCATATGGTGAAGTGAAAGAAACTGTAAGAAAATAACATAATTAAAGAGCTTCTTTTTTCCATTTATTTAACCTCTCTTGCAAATTCTCATTAAAATTTCATAGCAATTTGGTTTTGTAGGTGAATCATAAATTTTCTTTTCTGAAAGGAAGAATCTGACCTTACTTGGTTTACTATTTTTACTGCTCAAAGGTAAATATTCAGAAATATTACTTCCTATAAAAGCTGGGATAGTGAGTTTTGTTTGGCAGAGTGTTTTAAATCAACCTTATATATTAATTGACAATTTGGACTCAAATAACTACTCCTTGGAATCGCTGTATGTGATATTATCCATAATAGTCCAGGTGGAAAAATAATATGTTTTATAATAAAGAATTTAAAGAAAAGTAATCTTTACTTACATCACTATTCTGCAATGTTTTTAAGGCATTGTTAAAACAGTGTGATGCACATTAAGGCACAAATATGCCTGGTCTCACATTCAGATTTTGCATACTGTGTAGGAAAATCAATTAACTGGCAATTCTGAAACAACCCTGAAACTAGTGTTCAATACAATTAGTGTCATTTTAAATATACACATTTATAAACTTTTTATTTAATTTTCAAAGGCAAGAGAAGATTGATGGACTTTTTGTTCTATTTTGTGAAACAATTTATTTTAGGGAAATGGATAGAGAATTTTCTGTGTGCCTTAGAAAATCTTTGCTTGGCCCTCAGCACAGGCCTTAGGTACAGTCTCCTCGATTTAGTTCAGGGCTTTGTTCATTTGAAGTGCTCTTTTGTGTATACCCCTGTACCTGTGTGGCCTGTATCCAGCTTTAAAAGTTAGCTTCCAGGCACTCATGACACTTCTGTCTCTCTCATACTAGACACCAACTGAGACTAATCCCAGGGTTTGCCTTAGCCAAAGCCCTCTTTCCCAGGGTGTCACAGGATTCCAGCAAACTGCAACTAAATGAATCAAGCAGGTGAGCATCTCCATAAAAAAACTTGCTAATACCACAAAGACCCACATACGAAAAAATAAAACATGGATTGAAAAGGCAATTTACTTACTCAATAAAAAAGATGTTTCCCTAATAGCCTGGCCTACCAAACCCACATCTAACAGAGGATGTTTGGAGTAAATTTTTTGTTTGTTATATAGAAGTTATGTAGTTGTTGACACTTGCATAAATTTTATTTTAAAGCCTGTAAAAATGAATGAGCTGATTAGTCAATATAGGTACTATTTAACTTAAAATTACATTTTCATAATGTTAAACACATGCAGATAAAAAGTCTATTTGGCTAAAAAACATATTTTAATTACTTGTCAACTTTTTCAAAAGATTCCTGGTAGTGTCTGTACAGTATTTTCCTGAAATAGTATTGTAGCTTTTAGAATAATGGCATCTGAGGTAAACGACTCTATGATTTACTGACCAAAGGTAACTGAGCCTTCTGACTAGATGAAACCAAATTTAACACAATGCATCAATTCTATAGGTGATCTGAACAAAAGGTTTCTGTAATTTCTAATTATTCTGAGATTATGGGTTTCGTTTAGTGCCCCCTCCCCCAGCCTATTTTCTAATGGGCAATATCAGTTACTTTGAGCTATATTAATCCTAAGAGTCTAGATTCTATGGACCACAAATGGTAAGTTCTGCTTATGACAGTACCATGTTTGATAGAAAGGTACATATCGTATTTTGGAACACTCCCAAAATACTATTTAGGGAAAACAGGATCAAAATGAACATTCAGGGGTAAGAAAGAAAAGTATGATGAAAACTGACATAAGGCCTTTATATCAAATAAAGAAAGATGTGTTGCCTAGAACAGTCCACTTAATTCACATTCATATCATGTTCTGTCGATATCCAAAATGTAAATATTTTGGGCCAGCTATCTGCTCTTACTGAATCTTGTATACGAGCCTACATTTCCTTTTTCTCACTCATACTCCCATCGATCCCTATTCACACACATCTGTTTTTGACGCCCCATGAAATTCCAATCTGTATCAAAGATCCTATCACTCTTCCTTTATCATCAACACTGTAAACTCCCTTATTTTCTTAAATCACTCCAGGATCTCTCCTAAAGACCCTGATCTTCTCTGAGGGTACATATCTCCTTCAGCTCTTTTAAGTAGATGCTGTTTATTATTTTCCATCCCATGTAAACAAGAGTCATGCACTAAGTTATTACTTCTCCTCCCAAAAGCAGATCATTTTTTACCGCTCTGTGTCTCCTTACTTTTAGTTCACCTGCTCTCTCCCTTTTGTTCCCCTCATGTATTGGAGATTTCTTTGTCTTCCTTTACTCCTTAACCATTACCAAGCTCAGGCACAGTCAGAGGATCTTCAGCATCTCACTGAATGATCACCCAGTACCCTCACTCCTCAGCTCCATTTCTGTTGTTTGCTCTCCAACTGCACCTCAGTCACTCACAGCCCTAAACCTGCATGTAATCCTTCCCAGAAAACAGGAATTCTGAACAAGAAGAGCCAGACCTACTTTCCTCTGAGTTCAATCTTCTCACCTGACAAATCAAAATGTGATAGTAGCACTACTGCTTCATTTGTGACCCCAAGTTTAAGTGAAGTGCTCAGACCTGCTCAACTCCTTTTAGAAGGCCAGCTCTTCAAGAGACCCATCCCCGCTAAAGGAATCAGTCTTTCACTGATTATTGCTATTATTGTCATTACTATTGTTATCATTTTGTAATACTCAATTAGAGGTACTGGGCATTAAATTATTAGTGGCCAGAATCATCCATTTTCCTTAGAGGGACAAGTTTGACTTGGTGTCAAGTTCCTTATATTGAACCCCTTCCAACCCAAAAGTCACCATGATACATCTTGACTAGATTTGACTCATATTCCAAACGTAGTTTTGCCTTTCAGCCACTAGTACTTCAACCAGCACTTACATCCAAGAACTTAAACAGAGTGTTTGACCCATCAGCTTGGATTCTGTTTAGCTTCTCAATGAACCAGGAGACCTACTTTACAATCAAGGAAGTACAGCAGTGATGCATGACAATGGGATACCCTGGTACTATCACATGCCATACCTTCCAGAAATGGTCAGCCTGTAAAAGTGATTGATCAGCTGAGGGCACAGCTCAGGTGCTAGCTTAGGGATGATACCCAGTGGTATCCTATCTTTTCAGGATGGAAGCATTCATTTTCTAACAGCTGTGGGAGTGTTAATGGCTTTAAGTTTTCAGCTGAGTTTGCACTGCTCCTCCACCTCTGCCTTCTCCCCCCATGACTGTCATGATTGTCAACAGGTAAAGAGAGCTTTTTCAAGGTCATGTCCCCTTCCCTTCCAAATATTGGTGATAAAAAGGGCTAACGCCTGGTAACTTATCCCCCAAATGGGAAAACTTTTGGCCATTCCAGCTCTAAAGTTCCCCTCAGGATTGGCTAAATCCTTTATTGTGTCTGCCTGGCAATACTTACCAATCTCACTTTCTCATTTTTCTGCTGGTATTGATACTGAAAGTATTCCTCAGTAAAATTCCTTCATGTAAATCTTCATCCCCTAGTGTGCTTCCTGGGGAATCTGACCCTCATTACTCTCCTACAATGGAGGTTGGGAAATGTAGCTTTTAAGGTTGGTGGCAATGTTCCTAGCTAAAAATCGGTGTTCTAACTAAGGAAGAGTGGTATAATAGTTATTGGAGATCTTTCACTGTCACACTACTGTAGTGTGTATCTAAAATATAAGATTTCCATGAGCAAGAAGAGTTTGTTTTTCACCATGGTATTGACACTGAGATATAGAAGCGGTCTATAAATATGTTTTTGAATAAATAAATGAATAGAAGCTGATTTTTGTATATCTACGTATGCAATTGTATAATTTTTAATTATAATGTCCCCACAAGTATGACAGAATTTTTTAAAAAATGAAATGTCTATGAAGATTATGGTAGTGATTATGTTTTGCTATTTGAGTCAGAGAGATTGCAAAAACCAAGAAATGATACACTTAATGCTGTAACAAAGGGCCGTCTTTTGAAGCAAAACATGGTAATTCATGTGTAACATTTTCCATCTAAAGTTATTCATGTGACAAGGCTCCAAATATTCAGAGAAACATCAGTTAATCATCAGGTTTGTAGCTGCCTGTGATTCAATGAAGATTTTTTTCACCAAGGGTGATTCTGTTCAAATAGAGTTTGCAGCAAGGAAAGCAGTAATTCCATAAAAAATAAAAACAATCAGATTTTCAATCACACCCTAAGCCAATTTCCATATTTTCTGAAACCAGTTTTCATCAACATTAACAAGCAACACTTTTTTTTTTTTGGCAACTGGAATTGAATAAAATGTTGCATTGTATTATTATAATAGCGTTTGTAAGGTAACAGTATAAAATAAAAATAAAAGGCAAAATTAATATGAAATTTCCAAAGCTGGATGTTTTTCAAAGCTTATCATTTACTAGCTACTTCCACCCTTCTGCCTTATGAAGATATCTTCACTTTAATACAGGTAGCATAATGGCCAACCCCCAAACATGAATCACAATTAGTTCATCATTATTCCCTTCCCTGAAGACTACACTCACTAGGAATTAATGGTGGCGATGTGACATGGTCATGGCCAGTTAGCACATGAAGGAAGGCCTACTTGGAGGGTGTCAGGAAAAAATTTTTGCTTTTTGGCAAAAGGGACAGGATTGCAAAGGTGGCTTACTTTTGCCATCTCTTCCTTTCTTCCTCCATGCTTAAAATAACTGCTATGAAAATGTAATATCTGGAGCAAAAAGAATAATTTTGTGTCCCACAAGAGAGAAAAATAACTGAGATGTCAGACTTTTGCTCTGATATCATTGAGCTGCAAAATAAATGCTAGAACTACCTGTTCCTAGATTTCCTGTTAAGCAATCAACAAATATAATGGGTTAAGTCAGAACTACTCAGATTATTATTGCTTGCCCCTAGAAATTCCCATAATTTAAAACATTTATTGAGAGTTTACTATGTGTCAGGTACTGCTATTAGTGATTTACATGCACTAATTAATTTTCAAGAAAATCCTCTTAAGTATATACTATTACTATCTCCATGTTACACATGAAGAAAATGAGCTGTAGAGAAACTGCCCAAAGTCCCACAGTGAATAGGTAATGAAGAAAAAATTAAAATCAAACCATTCAAAGACTTTTCAGAGACTGGTTCAAGCTGGCAGAGTAGAAGGACGTGCACTCCCTCCCTCTTGTGAGAGCACCAGAACAACAACTAATTGCTGAACAATCATCGACAGGAAGACACTAGAACTCACAAAAAGGATACCCTACATCCAAAGACAAAGAAGAAACTGCAAAGAGATGGTAGGACGGGCACAATCACAATAAAATCAAATCCCATAACTGCTAAGTGGTGACTCACAAATGGAGAACACTTATACCACAGAAGTCCACCCACTGGAGTGAAGGTTCTGAGCCCCACGTCAGACTTCCCAACCTGGTGGTCCAGCAACAGGAGGAGGAATTCCTAGAGAATCACACTTTGAAGGCTAGCAGGATTTGATTGCAGGACTTCGACCAGACTGGGGGAAACAGAGACGCCACTCTTGCAGGGCACCCACAAAGTAGTGTAGGCATCAGGACCCAGAGGAAGGAGCAGTGACCCCACAGGAGACTGAACCAGAACTACCTGCTAGTGTTGGAGGGTCTCCTGCAGAGGTGGGGTGTGGCTGTGGCTCCCTGTGGGGACAAGGACACTGGCAGCAGAAGTTCTGGGAAGTACTCCTTAGTGAGAGGCCTCCCAAAGTCCATTAGCCCCACCAAAGAGTTGGGTAGTCTCCAGTGCTAGGTCACCTCAGGCCAAACAACCAACAGAGAGGGAACCCAGCCCCACATATAAGCAGACAAGCAGATTAAAGTTTTACTGAACTGTGCCCACCAGAACAACACCCAGCTCTACCCACCACCAGTCCCTCCCATCAGGAAGCTTGCACAAGCCTCTTAGATAGCCTCATCCACCAGAGGGTAGACAGCACAAGCAAGAAGAACTACAATTCTGCAGCAAGTTGAAGGAAAATCACATTAACTGAAAGACAGACAAAATGAAAATTCAGAGGACTTTGTACCAGATGAAGGAACAACATAAAACCCCAGAAAAACTGAATGAAGTGGAGATAGGAAGCCTTCCAGAAAAAGAATTCAGAATAATGATAGTGAAGATGATTCAGGACCTCGGAAAAAGAATGGAGGCAAAGATCAAGAAGATGCAAGAAATGTTTAACAAAGATCTAGAAGAATTAAAGAACAAACATCAAGAAGAAAGAACAAACAAACAGAAATGAACAATACAATAACTGAAATGAAAAATACACTAGAAAGAATCAATAGCAGAATAACTGAGGCAGAAGAACAGATAAGTGACCCGGAGACAGAATGGTGGAATTCACTGCCATGGAACAGAAAAAAAGAAAAAAGAATGAAAAGAAATAAAGACAGCCAAAGAGATCTCTGGGAAAACATTAAATGCAACAACATTCGCATTATAGGGGTCCCAGAAGAAGAGAGAGAGAAAGGACCCAAGAAAATATTTGAAGAGATTATAGTCGAAAACTTCCCTAAAATGGGAAAGGAAATAGCCACCCAAGTCCAGGAAGCACAGAGATTCTCGGGCAGGAAAAACCCAAGGAGAAACACGCCAAGACACATAATAATCATATTGACAAAAATTAAAGACAGAAAAATTACTGAAAGCAACAAAAGAAAAAGGACAAATAGCATACAAGGGAACTCCCATAAGGTTAGCAGCTGATTTCTCAGCAGGAACTCTACAAGCCAGAAGGGAGTGGCACAATATATTTAAAGTGATGAAAGGGAAGAACCTACAACCAAGATTACTCTACCCAGCAAGAATCTCATTCAGATTTGATGGAGAAACCAAAAGCTTTACAGACAAGCAGAAGTTAAGAGACTTCACAAGAAACCAGCTCTACAACAAATGCTAAAGGAACTTCTGTAAGTGGGAAACACAAGAGAAGAAAAGGACCTACAAAAGCAAACCCATACAATTAAGAAAATGGTCATAGGAACATACATATCGATAATTACATTAAAAGTGAATGGATTAAATGCTCCCACCAAAAGACACAGACTGGCTGAATGGATACAAAAACAAGACCCGTATATATGCTGTCTACAAGAGACCCACTTCAGACCTAGGGACAGATACAGACTGAAAGTGAGGGGATGAAAAAAGATATTCCATGCAAATGGAAATCAAAAGAAAGCTGGAGTAGCAACACTCGTATCAGATAAAATAGACTTTAAAATAAAGAATGTTAAAAGAGACAAGGAAGGACACTACATAATGATCAAGGGATCAACCCAAGAAGAAAATATAAAAATTATAAATATTATGCACCCAACATAGGAGAACCTCAATACATAAGTCCACTACTAACAGCTATAAAAGAGGAAATCGACAGTAACACAATAATAGTGGGGGACTTTAACACCTCACTTAACCAATAGACACATCATCCAAAATGAAATAAGGAAGAACAAGCTTTAAATGATACAATAGACTAGATAGATTTAATTGATGTTTATAAGACATTCATTCAAAAACAGCAGATTACACTTTCTTCTCAAGTGCACACGAACATTCTCCAGGATAGATCACATCTTAGGCCACAAATCAAGGCGTGGTAAATTTAAGAAAGTTGAAACCATATCAAGCATCTTTTCCGAACACAATGCTATGAAATTAGAAATAAATTACAGGGAAAAAAAGGTAAAAAACACCAACACATGGAGGCTGAACAACATGTTACTAACGAACCAAGGGATCACTGAAGAAAGCAAAGAGGAAACCAAAAAATAAGTAGAAACAAATGATAATGAAAATGCGACAATCCAAAACTGATGGGATGTAGCAAAAGCAGTTCTAAGAGGGAAGTTTATAGAAATACAAGCCTACCTCAAGAAACAAGAAAAATCTCAAATAAACAATCTTACCTTATACCTAAAGGAAACAGAGAAAGAAGAACAAAGCCCAAAGTTAGCAGAAGGAAAGAAATCATAAAGATCAGAGCACAAATGAATGAAATGGAAACAAAGAAAACAACAGCAAAGATCAATAAAACTAAAAGCTGGTTCTTTGAGAAGAAAAAAAAGTTGATAAACCTTCAGCCAGACTCATCAAGAAAAAGGAGGAGAGGACTCAAATCAGTAAAATTACAAATAAAAAAGAACTTACAATGGACACCACAGAAATACAAAGCATCATAAGATAATATTACAAGCAACTCTATGGCAATAAAATAGACAACCTGGAAGCAATGGCCAAATTCAAAGAAAGATATAACCTTCCAATACCGAGCCAGGAAGAAATAGAAAATATGAACAGACCAATCACAAGTAATGAAATTGAAACTGTGATTAAAAATCTTCCAAAAAATAATAGTCCAGGACCAGATGGCTCCACAGGTGAATTCTACCCAACATTTAGAGAAGAGCTAACACCCATCCTTCTCAAACTCTTCCAAAAAACTGCAGAGGAATGAACACTCCCAAATACATTCTATGAACCCACCATCACCCTGATACAAAAACCAGACAGAGATATTACAAAAAAAAAAAAATTACAGACCAATATCACTGATGAATATAGGTGTGAAATCCTCAACAAAATAATAGCAAACAGAATCCAACAACACATTAAAAGGATCATACACCATGATAAAGTGGGATTTATCCCAGGGATCCAAGGATTCTTCAATATATGCAAATCAATCAATGTGATACACCATATTAATAAACTGAAGAATAAAAACCATATGATCATCTCAATACATGCAGAAAAAGCTTTTGACAAAATTCAAAACCCATTTAGGATAAAAAGTCTCCAGAAAGTGGGCACAGGGGAAAACTATGGCAACATAATAAAGCCCATATATGACAAACCCACAGCAAACATCATTCTCAACGGTGAAAAACTGAAAGCATTTCCTCTGTGATCAGGAACAAGACAAGGATGTCCACTCTTGCCACTATTATTCAACAAAGTTGAGGAAGTCCTAGCCACAGCAATCAGAGAAGAAAAAGAAATAAAAGGAATACAAATCGGAAAAGAAGAAGTAAAACTGTCACTGTTTGCAGATGACATGATACTATACATAGAGAATCCTAAAGATGCCACCAGAAAACTACTAGAGCTAATCAATGAATTTCGTAAAGTTTCAGGATACAAAATTAATGCACAGAAATCTCTTGCATTCCTAAACACTAATGATGAAAAATATGAAAGAGAAATTAGGAAACACTCCCATTTACCATTGCAAAAAAAAGAATAAAATACCTAGGAATAAACCTACCTAAGGAAACAAAAGACCTGTGTGCAGAAAACTATAAGACACTGATGAAAGAAATTAAAGATGATACCAACAGTTGGAGAGATATACCATGTTCTTGGATTGGAATAATCAACATTGTGAAAATGACTATACTACCCAAAACAATTTACAGATTCAATGCAATCCCTATCAAACTACCAATGGCATTCTTCACAGAACTAGAACAAAAAAATTCACAATTTGTATGGAAACACAAAAGACCCCAAATAGCCAAAGGACTCCTGAGAATGAAAAGCGGAGCTGGAGGAATCAGGCTTCCTGACCTCAGACTGTACTACAAAGCTACAATAATCAAGACAGTATGGTACTGGCACAAAAACAGAAAGATAAATCAATGGAACAGGATAGAAAGCCCAGAGATAAACCCATGCACATATGGTCACCTTATCTTTGATAAAGGAGGCAAGTATATACAACGGAGAAAAGACAGCTTCTTTAATAAGTGGTGCTGGGAAGACCGGACAGTAACATGTAAAAGAATGAAATTAGAACACTCCCTACCACCATACACAAAAATAAACTCAAAATGGATTAAAGACCTAAATGTAAGGCCAGAAACTATAAAACTCTTAGAGGAAAACATAGGCAGAACACTCTATGACATAAATCACAGCAAGATGCTTTTTGGCCCACCTCCTAGAGAAATGGAAATAAAAACAAAAATAAACAAATGGGACCTAATGAAACTTAAAAGCTTTTGTACAGCAAAGGAAAACATAAACAAGACGGAAAGATAATCCTCAGAATGGGAGAAAATATTTGCAAATGAAGCAACTGACAAAGGATTAATCTCCAAAAGTTACAAGCAACACATGCAGCTCAATATCAAAAAATCAAACAACCTAATCCAAAAATGGGCAGATGACCTAAATAGACATTTCTCCAAAGAAGATATACAGACTGCCAACAAACACATGAAAGGATGCTCAACATCACTAATCATTAGAGAAATGCAAATCAAAATTATCATGAGGTGTCACCTCACACCAGTCAGAATGGCCATCAACAAAAAATCTACAAACAATAAATGCTGGAGAGGGTGTGGAGAAAAGTTAACCCGCTTGCACTGTTGGTGGGAATGTAAATTGTTACAGCCACTATGAAGAACAGTATGGAGGTTCCTTAACAAACTAAAAATAGAACTACCATATGCCCCAGCAATCCCACTACTGGGCATATACCCTGAGAAAACCATAATTCAAGAAGAGTCATGTACCACAATGTTCATTGCAGCTCTATTTACAATAGCCAGGACATGGAAGCAACCTAAGTGTCCATTGACAGATGAATGGATAAAGAAGATATGGCCCATATATACACTGGAATATTACTCACCCATTAAAAAAAAACGAAACTGAGTTATTTGTAGTGAGGTGGATGGACCTAGAGTCTGTCATACCAAGTGAAGCAAGTCATAAAAAGAAAAACAAATACCATATGCTAACACATATATATGGAATCTAAAAAAAAAAAAAAAAAAAAAGGTTCTGAAGAACCTAGGAGCAGGACAGGAATAAAGACACAAATGTAGAGAGTGGACTTGAGGACACAGGGAGGGGGACGTTTAAGCTGGGACGAAGTGGGAGAGTGGCACTGACATATATACACTACCAAATGTAAAATAGATAGCTAGTGCGGTAGCAGCTGCATCGCACAGGGAGATTAGCTCAGTGCTTTGTGACCACCTAGAGGTGTGGGATAGGGAAGGTGGGAGGGAGACTCAAGAGGGAGGAGATTTTGGGATATATGTATATGCATAGCTGATTCACTTTGTTATAAAGCAGAAACTAACACACCATTGTAAAGCAATTATACTCCAATAAAGATGTTTAAAAAAAAAGTAAAAATAAAAAATACTATTGCTTTTAAAAATCAATGGAAACAAGTAGATATAGCAAATTAAATCTCTTCTCCTGTGGAATTTTATTAAATTTGTATGGATGCAGAGTTGAAGGAGGTGTTAAAAACCATGTCTATCCAGGGATAAACAAGCAATGGAAATAATGAAGTTAGAATATAAAAACTGGGGATAATTCATGCACTGTACAGTATTTGTCTTTCTCTATCTGAATTATTTCACTTAGTTTAATATCCTCTAGGTCCATCCATATTGTTGCAAATGGCAGAATTTCATTATAATGGCTGAGTAACATTCCAGTCTGTACGTATATCACATTTTCTTTTTCCATTTTTCTGCAGATGGAAACTTGGGTGGCTTCCATATCTTGGCTATTGTGCTGCTATGAAAATTGAGGTGCATGTATCCTTTTGAAATAGTGGGGTTTTTCTCTAGATTTATACCTAGGAATGGGATTTGTGGATCATACAGTAGTTCCATTTTTAGTTTTCGGAGGAACCTCCGTATTGTTTTCCACAGTAGCTGCATTCTTTACATTCCCACCAACAGTGCACAAGGATTCCCTTTTCACCACATTCTCAGCAACACTTGCTATTTATTGTCTTTTTGATAATAGCCATTTTTGTGGGTGTGAGGTGATTATCTCGTGGTTTTGATTTGTATTTCTCCAATGACTAGTGACGCTGAGCATCTTTTCATGTGCCTGTTGGCCATCTGTATATCTTCTTTAGAAAAATGTCTTTTTGGATCCTCTGCCCATTTTTTTTTCTGTTTCTGTTTTTTGATGTTCAGTTGTATTAGATCTTTGTATATTTTGGATATTAACCACTTATTGTATATTTTGTTTGAAAATACCTTCTCTCATTCAGTAGGTGGACTTTTTGTTTTGTTGATAGTTTCCTTCACTGTGCAAAAGCTTTTTAGTTTGGTGTAGTCCTATTTGTTTATTTTTACTTTTGATTCCCCCGCCTGAGAAGACATATCCAAAAAATATTACTGAGAAGGATGTCAGAGAGTTTACTACCTATGTTTTCTTCTAGAAGTTTTGTGGTTTCATGTCCTACATTTATATCTTTAATCCATTTTGAATGTATTTTCATGTATGGTGTGAGAGAATAGTCCAGTTTGATTCTTTTGCATACAGCTGTCCAGTTTTCCCAACACCATTTATTGAAGAGGCTTTCTTTTCCTCATTGTGTATTCTTGATGCCTTTGTTGTAGATTAATTACCTATGTAAATGTGGGTTTATTTCTGGGCTGCCCATTCTCTTCCATTGGTCTGTGTGCCAGTTTTTTGCCAGAAACATACCTCTTTTATTACTGTATCTTTGTAGTTCAGTTTACAAATAGAGAATGTCATACCTCCAGTTTGGTTCTATATCAAAATTTTTTTGGCTATTCAGGGTGTTTTGTGTTTCCATATGAATTTTAGAATATTTGTTCTATTTCTGTGAAATAATCCACTGGTATTTTGACAGGGATTGCATTCAATCTGTAGATTGTCTTGTTTAGTATGTTCCTTTTAACAATGTTAATTTTTTCAATCCATGAGCACAGTAAATTTCCATTTGTTTGAGTCATCTTCAATTTCTTTCATGATGTCTTATAATTTTCCAAATATAAGGCTTTTACCACCTTGGCTAGATTTATTCCTAGGTATTTTATTATTTTTGATGTGATAGTAAATGGAATTTTTTCTTAATTTCTCTTTCTGATAGTTCATTGTTAGTGTATAAAATGCACAATTTCTATATATTATTTTTATATCCTGCAACTTTAACAAATTCATTGATGAGCTCTATTAGTTTTTTGGTGGCATCTTGAACATTTTCTATGTAAAGTATCATGTCATCTGCAGTGTCAGTTTTACTTTTCCTTTCCAATTTGAATTTTCTTTTCTTTTTTTCGCCACACAGCACGGCATATGGCATCTTAGTTCCCTGGCCAGGGATCTAACCTGTGCTCCCTGCATAGGAAACATGGTGTCTTAACCACTGGACCACCACAGAAGTCCCCTGAATTTCTTTTCTTTTTCTTTTCTCATTGCTGTGGCTAAGACTTCCAATACTATGTTCAATAGAGTGGTGAAAGTGGGCATCCTTGTCTTTTTCCTGATCTTAGAGTAAATGTTTTCAGCTTTTCATTGCTGAGTATGTTAGCTGTGGGCTTGTCATATATGGCCTTTATTATGTTGAGGTATGTTCCCTCTCTACTCACATTGTCCAGCGTATTTATCATAAATGGATGTTGAATTTTGTCAAAAGCTTTTTCTGCATGTATTGAAATAATCATATGATTTTCAGTCTTCAGTTTGTAATGTGGTGTATCACATTGATTGATTTGTAGATTTTAAACTATCCTTGCGTCCCTGCGATAAATCCCTCTTGATCATGGTGTATGACCCTAATACTGCATTGTTGAATTTGGTTTGCCAATATTTTGTTGATGAGTTTTCCATCTATGTTCATCAGTGATTTTGGCCTATAATTTTCTTTTCTGTGGCATCTTTGTCTGGTTTTGGTATCAAGGTGATGCTGGCCTTGTAGGAGTTTGGAAGCAGTCCTTCCTCTGCAATTTTTTGGAATAGCTTGAGAATGCTAGATGCTAAATTCTCTCTACATGTTTGGTAGAATTCACCTATGAAGTCAGCTTTTCCTGGACTTTTGTTTGTTGGGAGTTTTAATATTACTGATTCACTTTCATTACTGGTAATTTGTCTGTTCATATTTACTATTTCTTCCTGGTTCATTCTTAGGAGATTTTAAATTTCTGTGGTTCTGGTTGTAATTTTTTATGTTTCATTTCTGATTTTATTGATTTGGCCCCTTTCTATTCTTTTCTTGGAAAGTCTGATTTCCATTTGCATGAAACACCTTTTTCCATCCCCTAACTTTCAGTCTGTGTGTGTCTTTAAGCTCTGAAGTGAATTTTTTATAGGAATCATATATATGGTTCTTGTTTTTGTATCCATTCAGCCACTCTATGTCTTTTAATTGGAGTACTTAATCCATTGACGTTTAAAGTAATTATTGATATGTATGTACTTATTGCCATTTTCATAATTGTTTTTGCATTGCTTTTGTAGTTATTTTTTGTTCCTTTCTTCTTTTGCTCTCTTCCCTTGTGCTTTGATGACTATCTTTAGTGCTATGTTTGAATTCCTTACTCTTTTTGTGTGTGTCTATTATAGATTTTTGGTTTGTGGTTACCATTAGATGTGCGTGTATATATATATATATATATACACACACACATATATATATATACATATATATGTATATATGTAATTTTAAGTTGCTGAGCTCTTAATTTCAAATGCATTTTAGCAATCCTTCATTTTTACTTTCCTCCCCTTTACGTTTTTGACATATTTATTTCTTTCTGGTTTGTGTATCTCTTACCTACCTACTGTGGATATAGATGATTTTACTACTTTCAGCTTTTAACCTTCCTACTAGCTTTATACATGGTTGACTTACTACCTTTACAGTATGTTCGCCTTTATCAATGTGATTTTTCCTTTCATACTTTTCATATTTCTAATTGAGGCCTTTTCTTTTCCACTTAGAGAAGTCCCTTTAACGTTTCTTGTAAATCTGGTTTCATCCTCCTAAACTCTTTTAGCTTTTTCTTGTCTGTAAAACTTTTGATCTCTCCTTCAAATCTGAATGAAAGACTTGCTTGGAAGAGTATTCTTTGTTTTAAGTTTTACCCTTTTATCACTTTAAATATATTGTGCCACTCCCTCCTGGCCTGCAGAGTTTCTGTTGGAAAGTCAGCTCATAGCCTTATGGGAGTACTCTTGTTGCTTTTTCCTTGCTGCTTTTAATATTCTCTCTTTATCTTTGTCATTTTAATTACTATGTGTCTTGGTGTGGTCCTCTTTGGGTTGATCCTGTTTGGAAATCTCTGTACTGCCTGGACTTGGATGTCATTTTCCTTTCCCAGGTTAGGGAAGTTTTCAGCTATTATGTCTTCAAATATATTCTCTGTCCCTTTCTCTCTTTTCTCCTTCTGGGATCCCAATAATGCAAAAGTTAGTATGCTTGATGTTGTTTCAGACATCTCTTAACTTGTCCTCAATTTTTAAATTCTTTTTTCTTTTCAGCGTCAGTGATTTTCACTACTCTGCCTTCCAGTTCACTGATCCATTGCTCTGTGTCATCTAATCTACTGTTGATACCTTCTAGTGCATTTTTCACTTCAGTTATCATATTCTTCAGATCTGTTTAGTTCTTCTTTATATTTTCTAAATCCTTGTTAAAAATTTCTAACTTCTGGGCTTCCCTGCTGGCGCAGTGGTTGAGAGTCCGCCTGCCAATGCAGGGGACACGGGTTCGTGCCCCGGTCCGGGAGGATCCCACATGCCGCGGAGCAGCTGGGCCCGTGAGCCATGGCTGCTGAGCCTGCGCATCTGGAGCCTGTGCTCCGCAATGGGAGAGGCCACAACAGTGACAGGCCCATGTACCAGAAAAACAAAAACAAAACAAAAACAAAAATTTCTAACTTCTCTGTTCATTCACTTTCGAGTTTTCTTGAGCATCTTTATGGTCATTAATTTGAACTCTTTACCATGTGGATTGCTTATCTCTGCTTCACTTAGGTCTTCTTCTGGGGTTTTACCTTGTTCCTTTGTTTGGAACATATTTATCTATCACTTAATTTTGCCTAGTTTGCTGTTTTCTTTCTATATATTTTGTAGGTTGGTTATGTTTCCTGATCTAGGAGACATGGCCCTTTGTTGGAGACATCTTTTGTGTCCCAGCAGCACACTCTCTTCTGGTCACTAGAGCTATATGCTCTAGAGGTCTCTCCTATGTGGGCTGCATGGGCCCTTCTGCTGTAGTGGGCTGGCTGCTGTGGGCAGTCTGGTAGGCATGGCTGACTCCCATTCTGATTTTTTGCCAGGTCCTGTGCCATTGGTGTGTGGAGTCAAGTGTCCCTAGGGTCCTGGAGGTAGTGCTGGCTCACTGGTAGATGGTGCTGGGTTCCAGAGTGGATAGTTGTGAGGCTACGGATCCCAAATCTAGTGTCAGTCTCCTGGTTGGGTCCAGTTCGTGACATGGCTGGCTGTAGGGTCCAGGGTGTCTCTAAGCTGGTATCAGCCTCCTGGTGAGTGGTACCTGACCCCAGGGAGGCTGGCTGTGGGGCCCAAGGTGTCTCAGAGCTGGTATCAGCCTGCTGGCATGGAAGGCTGGAGCCCAGGCGTCCCCAGGGTTATTGCTGGCCTATTGGTGGGTGGGTTCAGGTCCTGGGGCTCTGGTTGCTGGGCCCAGGGGTCCACATAGTTGTTTTTGGCCTGCTGGTGGGCAGGCCTGGGGATCAGAGGGTCCCAGGGAAGGTGCATGCCTGCTGGTATGTGGGCTGACTACAGGGCTGCAATGGTTCTGGGGCTGATGCTGGCCCACTGGTGGGTAAGATCAGGTCCTGATGTTAGTGCCAGCTCATTGGTAGACACAGTCAGGTCCCAGGGTCTTTGTAAGTCTCTGGAGGCCCTGTAGACTGTGTTGGCCCACTAGTGGTCAATGCCAGAGTTCAGGGGGTGCTAAGGCTAGTGCTGGCCTTTGGTGGATGAGGCCAGGTCCCAGGGTTGCTAGGGGTTCAGAGGGCCCTATGGCAACTGGCCTGCTGGTATGGGGGCTGAGTCTCCACCAGGCTAGCTGCTTGGACTGAGGCATCCCAGTCCTATTGCTGAGAGACTGGTAGATGAGTCTGGGTCCCAGGGCTAATAAGCTAGAGGGAGAATTCCAAAGTTGTTCTTGTCAGCGCCAGTGTCCACATGGTGAAATGACCTCCCCAAAATGGATGCCACCTGCTAGACTACAGTTGTTCTTTAAAAACAGTAAGTCCCTTACATACGAATGAGTTCTGTTCTGAGAGTGCATTCGTAAGTCCAATTTGTTCATAAGTCCAACAAAGTTAGCCTGGATACCCAATTGACACAATCGGCTATATAGTACTGTACTGTAATAGGTCTGTAATACTTTTTACCCAAATAATACATAAAAAACAAACACAAAAAATAAAGAAAACGTTTAATCTTATAGTACAGTACCCTGAAAAGTCCAGTAGTACAGTATAACAGCTGGCATACAGGGGCTGGTATCAAGTGAACAGGCAAGAAGAGTTACTGACTGGAGGTGGGAGTTGGTAGAGCTGAAGGATCGTGAGCAATAGGAGACGGAGGGCAAGATGAAATTTCACTCACACCTGACAATGATGGAACACACGTTCACATCTTTGAAAGTTCGCAACTTGAAGGTTCGTACGTAGGGTATTACTGTAGTTGTAATTTTGGTGTGCCCTTGGGAGGAAGTGAGATCAGGGGCTTCCTCTTATCATTTTGGCCAAACCTCTCTGAGCACTAACTCCTGATTATCACTTTTTATCTAATTTACTGCTTGTTCTTAGATCTGCAGGCTGCTAATAATGATACCGGTCTGACTGAATGGGTACTTTTGTCCAAACTACTGGCAAAATGAGTGTGGAGAATACCATCATGTATAGTTTGATTCCATGTTCAAAAACAGAAAAACAAACTAAACAATTTTTTTGCTTGGAATAGATATATAGGTAGTAAAATCTAAAGACTTCATGGGAATGTGTAATCTAAAATTCAGGTTGGCGGTTACTTCTTAGGGAGGAAGAGAAGTATAGATAATTGCTGAGGGGAACCTTGTGAAGTACTGGTAAGCTTGGCAGTCACTCTGCTTTAAAAAAAATCTATCATCTATCTATCTATCTATCATCTATCTATCTCTATATCTACATGTTACATCATACATATGTGTATGTTTTAAGATATGTACTTTTAAGATCACACTTTTAACTTAAGGTATATCTTTTCAGAGTTTCAGTTCTACTTGGGGATTTCAGGTTATCTTTCTTATTCTATTAGGCTAAGACCCATTCTCATATCATAACATGCTGTTAACATCCAAAATTTAGTTTCCTGTGTTTGTCAGCTTCCCTCAGGGCAATTTCAGCTCCCAGGTTTTCTTATCAATTTGCTTTCAAATTTGTGTGTGTGTGTGTGTGTGTGTGTGTGTGTGTGTGTTTGTAGGAGGAGTTGGGGTGCAGGTAGAGGGAAATTCTTGGGAATTTCTGGTGCCACCTTCAGAGTTTGCAGAGTTTTGCAAATAATTTAGAAATACGTTTGCTGTAGTTTGTCCAACCTCTAGGTGTTTTGTGGCAGGAGAACTAGTTTGCCTTGCTGCCCAGAAGAAGAAGTCTGCCTTGGGAAGCTTTAATTTTTTAAATTGCATATAAAAAAGAGGAAAACAATTCTTACCAAAATGAGTCATTCTTATTTAGCTAAATGACCCAAGGAAAAGAAAGCAAAGACACCATCTATATATATTTCTGAGTTAATGTTTCAAAATTTCAAATATATGATATCTATGTGATCTATATGGTTAGTTCCTAGTTTCCACCCTTACCAGGATCTTGTTCACTGTTCTCCTTACTTTTATTTTAAGCCAATTTTCCCCTAAATACATTTTTTTAATTCAAATATGTCATGCTTTTAGAAAAACACACAGGACAATGGTCATCAGCTTTAATTAAAACTTAATGAATTAGGGATTCTACTCGTCTTTTCACAAATTTGGGGAACTTTTTTTAGAATACTTATGAGTCTCACTATTTAAATTTTTTTCTACATTGACTAGAATTTTTTATTTCTTCTCATAAATCCAAAGTCAAATCGAATGTAGAAAAACAGAATAATAAAGTACAGATACATTGACTCTGAGTTTGTTATTTTCACAAAAGGGAAAATAAAAATCTATTTTTGAGCTCGCTGAAATTCAGACTTTTATTTTTACATATGCCATGGGATACCCTTAGAGCAGTTAGTAAGGTGAAAATATTTTACTGCTCAGCTGGAAATGTTAAAAAAAAAAAGCATCTGAAAGTGACAAGTTTAAAGGATTCCAAGAGAGAACTTGAAATGCAACATAACAGCCAAACACCCAGAACCTTAGTTAAAATTTTACAATTAAAAATACCTATGGAGGGTTTCCCTGGTGGCGCAGTGGTTGAGAATCTGCCTGCCAATGCAGGGGATATGGGTTCGAGCCCTGGTCTGGGAAGATCCCACATGCCACAGAGCGACTGGGTCCGTGAGCCACAACTACTGAGCCTGCGTGTCTGGAGCCTGTGCTCCACAACAAGAGAGGCCGCGACAGTGAGAAGCCCGCGCACCGCGATGAAGAGTGGCCCCCGCTTGCCACAAATAGAGAAAGCCCTCGCACAGAAATGAAGACCCAACACAGCCAAAAATAAATAAATAAATAAATTTATAAGATCCCGCATGCTGCAACGAAAAGCCAGCATGCTGCAACTAAGTCCCGGCGCAGCCAAAATAAATAAATAAATAAGTATTAAAAAAAAAAAAAAAAAAACTATGGATTCAGTGTCCTACCAAGTTGATTCTTCTTTATGTTCATGAACCAATGACTTAAAAGCAGATGGAAGGGCATATCAAAGTATCCTGATCAAAGAAATGAAAAGTAAGCAGTAAAACCAAATTATTGATTACATATAAATCACATTAAGATGGCATTAGATTTCTCAACAGTTGACAAGCCTGTAGAGAGAACTGTCAACATATTTATGATGCTATAATAAACAAGAATGATGGGGAAATAATATATTTTTAACAAAGAGCTCACTTGCACATTTTAAATAGTAAGATGAACATAAACATGAAATTTCAATTTAATTTCATGAGAGGTATTTTGCAGCCAAGTGCTGCAGCCTCTGTTCTAGTGCACAACTAAACTATCATATTCAGTGTGAAAGATTCATCAGCATAGAGTCAGAAGTGACGTGACGCTCTCTATCTTTTGGTACCCAACACCAAGCTATTTAAAAATCCTTGTTCTGTGCTTAGTCATTGTTTCAGAACAGTGGTAAAACTCACAGAAATACTGTGATGCTGAACTGCACATGTTGGAGCATCTGGTTTAAGAATATCCATGATCTTGGTAAATAAGGAATTCCCATAGAGTAATGACAACCACAGGTAGTGGAAAATTCCTTTAAGCACTAAGCATGGGGCCTAGTCCTCAACTATAGGCAAAGCATCACCCTGGACAGCAGGGCCTGACACAGGTGTAAGAGTAGGCAGCTCACAGAGTACATGCTGTGGTCAGATGCAGTCTAAGCGTCATGGTGTCAGGGGTCACAGGCCCCACACAGAGGCAAGGTTCATGAATCAGTGAAAAATCCTCATGTGTGCTTACCATCGTGAAAGGCACTTGTGCTGAGGCATTGACTTTTTGCATCCAAACCAAACTGACAGTCGTAATCATGGACCCTATTACTTTAAAATGTGCATCTTCAAACTATCAAGTTTTTAAGAGATCATTTTACCTAAAATACATGAGAAAACACTCAATTTCTTTAAAGTATACTCAGATACATCACAGAAGACTAACTTTCATGTATCCACTCCAACATTTTAAGATACAGAATTGAGATAAAATAAAATAATGCTGAAATTCTGATTAATGTCCCAATTATCCTGTTACAGGGACTACAATGGGACATCATTTAAAAGTGAAATGTTAATTAACCAAAAGACAATTTAACTTTTGAGAGAAGGCATCCCAAAATGGGAGGCTTCATATGAAGGAGTAAAATTCACTTCTAAGTGAAAATGATTATTCACACGTCTTGCCAGTGAAAACTTGAGTCCTCTTAAAATCAGAGAGGCGGTTTCCTTAGGGCACTATCTCTGCTCATGTATTTGTATGTTTATAACAGCACATGCTCCTTTAAAGTACATATGTTAAAATAAAAGACGTTATTAAAATGTGATTATTTTAGCATATATTAGGAGAATTTAACCAACTAACTACTCTTCCCTTTGCTTCATGACAAAGAGCTGTCTTAGGCTGAACTCTTTCTTGGTGTAAAATTTTCCTGGTTTTCTTGGAATATTTTAGCAAAACTGTTTCCTGGTATCAGAGCAGATAAACTGATAAAAAAAAATTCAACCCTAGAACTTAGCTCTCACCTTTATCATTATTTTGAAGGGCAATGTGTTTTCACTTAAAGCCTTTTCTCTCAAAGTGATATTTTTAAGGGAATCATCCTGTGAAAGGAAAAGCAAAACGGAGTCGGTATTGCTAAGAGAGCTCTCCAAAATGGAGCCAAGAGGCCATAGAGGACATGTGACTTATGCATGTCTCAGTCTGGATAGAATCTGACCTTTTGACCACTACTGTCCTAACAAAGGCATCCAGAACATCTGCCAGAAACTCAAGATACTTATCAGATCCTTAACCTAAAACAACTCATGACAGCCTCTCCGTTTAGGACAAATATTTCTTTTCTTGTGTAAGAGTACAGCCCCATGGCTTTTGCCTTTATAAGCCCCTGACTCTTTCTTCTTCCTCAAAATACTTTCTTCGTTTTAACCAAATCTGTGTCTCCCAAACTCCAATTCTTAAAACCCAAAAGAAAGCTCTTTTGTTCTTTGCAGCCTTAATATTTATTGTTTGACAATCCTCAGTAAAAATGTAAGATTCTAAAACTCATCAAACTGTTGCATGTTTGCACTATACCATAAAATCATCTGTTACCCATATTCTGTGCATACTCATTAGGGTTTATCCTTTCTCCTCTTTCATGCTGTAATGTCACCTTTTAGCAAGGACTGTCAAATATATTTCCTTGTGAGAAAAACTGACTTGGTCTACTGACTACTTAGTAAGTTGTTTTTCAGACACTTGACACTTGGCACTTCAATTTCACCACATGCTGGTTGACATTTAACATACAATAGTATGAAAAGGGGAACAAATTTGTAAGGCAATTTTGCTCAGTAAATGAGCTTATTCTGAATTGTAAATACATTAGGCTTTCTGATAATTATAGTAATGTAAACATTAATCCCAGATATTTTATAAGAAAAAGCTTACATGATCAAAGAAAGAAGTTACTTCCAGTTATTTAGGGGATTAAAAATATGGTTTATTATAAATTTGATTCAAGTTTTCTAAGCAAGGTGCTATTTTGACCTTTAGTTTTAAATTTAAAAAAGAAACATCATAGAAACAAAACCCTCTCTAAAAATATCAGACAAGAGTATTGTGATGGAACCAAGAAAGTGAAAAAGTTTTAGTCTTCTTCGATATTCTCCTTACTTTAATGCAAACACCCCAAATAAAAACAACAACCAAAGAAAAGTATAGTGTTTGTTATATAAATGTAATTTCAAGACAAATAATGTAGCCATTACTTGCAATTTGACTGCTCCTTTACACCTTCTCTATAGAAATTATGCAGTCATCATGGAGTATAGAATTGAATTTAGATTTTCATTATTTGTTAAAATGCTTAGGATGTAATTAACTTAATTTCTGATAGTATATTAAGTTAAAAAAAATAAAGTATATGAGTATAGAGAATGAAACCAGTTAAAAATAATAACTAAATCATCTACACATTTCCTATCATTTTCATTAGTATATAGTGATTCTTGAAAGTAATGCAAAATTACAAGTAGAAAGTAGAAAGAAATAGGAAATATAATGATGAAAAAGGGAATACGTTTGAAGATACATGAACCTGGCATTCTACACATGGGAAGGTAGAATCACTACTCATGTTACTGAGTCCAAGCTCACTCTGCTGGCCACACGACAGGCCAATAAATTGGGAGATGAGGTGTTGAGGCAAGGAATAGCAACTTTATTCAGAAACCAGGCATCTAAAAAGATGGCGGACTAGCATCCTAGAGTGTCATCTTATCGGGGTCTGGATGCTAGTTTCTTTTATAGAACAGAGAAGGGGAGGAGGTGAGGAATTAAAGTAAAAAGGCCATACATCTTGGAAAATATCTCCTGGTTTTGCCCAGCCTCCGGAGGGGTTGTGTTC
The DNA here is from genome assembly GCF_039906515.1 of Pseudorca crassidens. Classification (NCBI taxonomy): domain Eukaryota; kingdom Metazoa; phylum Chordata; class Mammalia; order Artiodactyla; family Delphinidae; genus Pseudorca; species Pseudorca crassidens. Next base: position 27,001,726 of record NC_090300.1, read on the forward strand.
ATTTCTTCTTCTCTGCAGCCATTCACAGGTGGGCAGGGTCAGGGTGTTTCACTGTGAGCTAAACAAAGGCACTTTAGTTTAACATTCAGGCAGAGGGGCAGGGTTCCCCAAGGCAGGCCATTATGTATGTCTATAGCTATAGATAGAACAGAAAAAAAGCAACGGAAAGCAAAGGTCAAAGTAAACGAAACAGATTCAACATGGAGTCAGATTTTGTTCTTCCCTGTTACACTCACACACTTTTTGTTTGCTATTACATTTTGGCAATATATAATTAAAGAAAATCTTTATAGTATGTATTATACTTGTCCAACTAGGGGCATTGACCATATTTTTTTTTTCTAAGATGTAAACTGCCTAAAGTTTTTTTCTTTTTCTTTTTTTGCTCCTTTTTCTAGAGATACCACAGAATTTTGTAGGGTAGCAAAATTTGCCACCCCAAAATGTGTCTCTTTGCTATGCAGATTATTTTGAGCTGAAAACAATCAAAGACTGAAAGACTCAGGAAGAACCTTTGTTCTTCCACCTAACTACCTGAAACAATATAGATAGAGAACCTGTTTGAGAAAGGGTGCTATTGATGCTGAAAGCTCAGCCTCTCTGTACACCGGTGCCAAATCAAAACTGAGAGACAGAGTTTTGGGTGAAGTATAAAAGAATAGCTTTATTACTTTGCCAGGCAAAAGAGGACACAGTGGGCTCCTGCCCTGGAAAACTGTGTGTTCCAACCCAGGGGAGTTTGGTGAGGAGTTTTATGGCAACTGTTCAAAGGCAGGGTTGCTGATAAGATTAGGGTGTGTGCAAGGCCTGCACTCTTTTAATCTCATCTGAGGTAATTATATTTTCTTTTTAAATGATATTCTCCATTCTTTTTTTTTTTTTTTTTTTTTTTTTTGCAGTACGTGGGCCTCTCACTGTTGTGGAGCACAGGCTCCAGACGCGCAGGCTCAGTGGCCATGGCTCATGGGCCCAGCCGCTCCGCAGCATGTGGGATCCTCCCAGACCGGGGCATGAACCTGTGTCCCCTGCATCAGCAGGCAGACTCTCAACCACTGCGCCACCAGGGAAGCCCCCTTTTATTTTATTTATTTACTTATTTATGCCACATGGCACAGCTTGTGGGATCTTGGTTCCCAGACCAGGGGTTGAACCCACGCCTTCAGCAGTGCAAGTGCAGAGTCTTTACCACTGGACCGCCAGGGAATTTCCATCATCTCAGGTAATCTTCTTGATGAGCTTCTCTCTTTCCTTTAGCCTGGCCTCAGGTGGTCTTCTCTGGTATGGAGAACGCTGACATCTTCCAGTTTTAATTCTATAAATGGGCTTAAAGACATTGTTATAAGTATCTCTTGAGGCAGGGCCCAGGACCCTGCCCCAAGGCTGTACTATTGTGTCATGGCTGTTCCTCCTTGATTCTGCATCCTTTAAATTCTTTGATTAGCAACTGTTCAAATCTGCCCTTGGGAACTCAGGGAAGGTCATGGAGGCTGAACAGAAAGGCTCCCATGCCCAGGAGCAATCACAGGGTCCTGCTCAGTTTTTACTATCACCATAGATAATTAATATCAGCTAGGTGTGTAGACAGGGAGGAACCTAGCAGTCTGTTAAGATTCTTCTCTGTGTTCCACTGTCTTTTTGTGGCCCAGCAAACATCTGTTTACCAGATATTTGCTTTTCCATGTCCATGTGACTTGCATTCCTCCCCTTTGAAGTCCCAAATCACTACCCCCAACATCCTCATTTGTCTTTAGCTGAAGAAGGTATTTAAGGGGAGGATTTCAGCCATTTTGGCAAGTTTCTTAGTCTTCCTGGAGCTCTCCCATGTATACATATAATCAAAAATTTGTTTAATCTCTTCCTGTTAATCTGTTTCATGTCAATTTAAAACTTAGACAAGCCAGAAGAACCTAAAAAGGTAGAGGAAAATTTCTTGCTCCCTGAAAATTCTCTTTGTTAATTCCTATTAAAGGAACTCTTATGTGTTCTATCTCTATAATTTTATTTTTCACAACAAAAATTGGGGGGAGCAGGGAACAGTCTAAATATTTGAGGGTTGGTGACAATGGAATTATAAAGGGTACAAAATTTGACTCAGAAAAATATGAAAGCTATTGTTTGGAAAAAATTTGGAAGCTATTGTTAAATTTAAAATAAGATTCAAGTACTATGCTAGGGGCATAAGGATGCAGCACAACATAATGAATATTTCCTGAGTGCCTGCTCTGGGCCAGGCATGGGTCCTGGGAACACAAAAAGGAACAAAGCGTCAAAGTCTCTGTTCACATAGAGAGTATATTCTAGTTGGAAGAGACAGAAAGATGATAAACAAATAGACAAAAACACAATCTCAGTCTAGTGCTGAGTGATATATAGAGAAATTTAAATGGGTGATGTAATAGAGAGTGACTGAGTGGCATCTTATAGTCACCTGAAGAGGTGACATTTACGTCAGCACATAAATAATGAGGAGCCAGCCACCTGAAGGTCACAGTGAGGACCTGTGTATGGGTGTGAGTCAAACTTGCTTAGTAAATAAGCATCATCAGAATTTGAAATTCATGAGGCTTTCTGGTGATGCTTGTAATTTAAACATTGCTACTGATATTTTTGAGAAAATGCTCATATGAGCAAATATGGATGGAATTCAGCAACTTTGAAAAAATCTAGAGAGCTCCACTCACAAAAGTATGCTGGGCTAGGTAGGTCAGAGGCTTGAGTTTCAAAGCAAAGAGGAAGATAGGGGATATGTTAGGGGAACCATTGACTGAAACCACCCACCCTGGCCAGACAATATAGTAACCATTTGCATGAGTTATCTTACAACAGGAGGTCCTGGTAAGGAAGATGGAACTAACAAGCTACCACCAACCGAAAGAATTCAGGAAAGGTCAAAAGGAAAGAGGAGACGCCAGTCCACATGTCCTACCAAATTTCCAGAATCCTTCTCTCTGGAATCCATCTTGGCTGAGCAAAGCACGCGCCACCAGGAAGGACCCTGAGTCAGAATGACTGGCCAGAGACAATCCAGAAACTAACTCCATTCCCCATAAAACCTGAGACTGCAAGCCATGTGACACAGCAGTTCTCCTGGGTTCCGTTACCCTGCTGCTCTACACCCGGGCACCCCTTCTCAATAAAGTCTCTTGCTTTGTCATCACATGTGTCTCCTTGGACAATTCATTTGCAAGCATCAGACAAGAACCCACTCTCAGGCCCAGGAAGGGGTCCCCCTTCCTGCAACAGAGAGATCATTTAGAGCTTTGTCAACAAGGATAGTGAGTTTAGATTTTGTTCTAACTTTACAAGGAAGCCACTGGAATTGCTAGAGCAGAGGAGTGACATGATCTGATTTACGTTTGAAAATATTACCTTGTCTGCTTGATGGAAATTTTATTGCAAAGAGGTCAAAGGTTGGAGTAGGGAGATGAATTAGGAGGACATTTCTGAGAAGACAGTTGTGCTCTATTCGAATAGAATAGAATGAGGTAGAACAAATTTATGAGAAAAATCCCGAGTTCCGTATTGTCCAACATATGTTCAAGATGTCATTTAGACAATCACGTAAAGATGGCAAGGAGACAGTCTGGCATACAACTGTAGGATTTCAGGGAGCATTTTGCACAAGAATGTTGTGATAGGTAGATAAATAGATAGATAGATAGATAGATAGATAGATGTAGATATAGATAATATAACCTACATACATTATGTAGATAGATGGCAAAGAGAAATGAGCCTAGGATAAATCTCTGATTTTTTTCGACCTTTATAGTCAAGGAGGAGGCACCAGCCAAGGAGACTTAGAAGAGAATTCTAGTGAGGAAAGAAGCACATCACCTAATGTGTGTTGTCATGAAAGCCAAAGGATGGGTGGTTTCAAGAAGAGTGACAGAGGGTGTCAAAATTTTCAGTCATTTTTCTAAGTGAAGAAAACAGAGAAATGGGGCCGTAGTATAGGGTGAATGTGGGATTAAGCAGCGTTTTCTTTTTATAAGACAGAAAATATTAAAATATATGTGTATATTGATGGAAAGGATCCAGTGGAGAAGGGGACATAGATAGTATTAGAGAGGATAAATGCCAGATCAAAAGCTTTGGAAAGGTGAGAGTGAGTAGGACCTGTAGTTCCACTGGAGGTGTTGGCCACTGAAGGAATCAGGATATCTCCTGCTTGGCTATAAAGGGAAGGCTAAGAATCCGGGGAGCAGATGTATTCAGACCATGAGACACATCTTAATCCCTAAATTTGGAGCATCCTGCTAATTCTTTTTTGATTTTTTAACTTTAATCTCTCCTAAGAACGGACCAGAGTATCAGGAGTCCACCTAAACACTGGCTAGATTGTATCTCTTTGTGCTTGTTGATTTTTCTTTGTGTAATCCAGTTTCTCCAGGACCTTTTACTTATGGCAGTGTAACATGATGGATCCCCGCCTCCTCCTGTTCCAACTACAGAGGTCTGTATTTGCTGAACGTTGCTGTGTTTACTAAATGTCTTTGTTTTTTTTTTTCCCTCAAAGATTTTAACAGGCAGACATTTTCAACCCACACATCTTTTGCCTGTGATAGAGATGAATGAAAACAACAACAAAAACCAAATAAGTGAACCAAAAACTACTCTGAGCATTTGCAATCCCTGCTTTCTCCAGTTGCCTAAAAAGTAGGAGTGTTTCTGTTGTGTGGTCAGTATTAATAGGCCCTGGTTTTGCCTGTAGGAGGGGAGATGGTGAGAACAGTGAGAAACTAAGAGACTAGGATGGTTCAGAAAGGCTTTGTGGTGAAATCGAGGTAGAAAAATCTATGAAGGTGAAAGGGTTAGAAAACAGCAACGGCTTGAACACTGTGGATCCTTCGGGGAATTTGCAAAGTGGAGGAAAAAGGGAAGGAGCAAGAAAGAGAATAAGCAGCTGCGTCGATATGAGAGGGACTTTGGTAGAGAAGCAAGAGCGTGAGGAGCGCTGTCAGTCCTTTTACTCCACCTCCTTCTCAAGAGAAAGTTCTTTGAAGACTCATTCTACTCTGAATGCTTTGGGAGTCTTTCTTTTTCTTTTTTTCTTTTTTTTGCCTTTGACTCCCCGTTTTATTAGGATTAAAATTCAATCAGTTCAGCATTTGTTTGAAGCACACTTAGGTGTGAGGCTAAGTGCCCCAGAGAGAAAGAGTGACTAAAGTCCCACCCTTGTCCTCCAGCAGCACCCTCCTCTGGTAGAAGCAGACATGTGCACACACGGCCTTGTGTTATTTATCAGTTATTATGGAAATACAAAGGAGACAATCAGAATATCCTTTTAAGGGATTAGATAATTTACAGAAGTACCTTTGTAAGAAAAAAAAAAGTCGTTTAATCTAACAGTTTCTATTTAAATCAGTATTCATTGTGAGATATTTCTCTGGAAAATGGCATCATTCCAAATTGTCACTGGTAGACCATTGTCTAAATGCATCATTTGAAAGTTGTTTCAAATGGCTTATAATAACCCTAAGTACTGTGGACTATATAATCAGGGAATGAAAATAGTCACTTTGGGTCTGATGCTGTTTTCTCTTCATTCTACCCAGAGGATATTTGCTGATTATTAGGTTTAAAAAAAATGCATCTGGCATTTGTAAAGAGTAAGACAAGACTCAAAACATCAACTCAGGTTTTTGCTTTTAACTTTCAAAGAATTTTGCTTTTTAACAAGTTCTTGGTATTGTTTTCAGAAATTTCTCTTGTCCATACTGTCTAGATATCCATATTTTTCTCTTTTCTTCTAAGAAAAGGCTGTGACAATGTATCTTTATGTTTTGTTCACTGTTTTCTCTTTTTGTCGTTTTGTTTCACTGCTGAATTCCTTGTACCTAGAACAGTAGTCATACAGTAGGGACTAAATATTTGCTGAGTGAATGGGTAATGTGAATCTTTGTATCCCTCACATTGCCCAATATAATAATGCAAGCAGAAGACCCTCAAATTAATTTAAAACGGTTACCAACAGTTCTAACCAGCCATATGAATAGCGATGGATGTCAAAAGTAAAGACTGCAACCATCTTTCTTTATAAACTAGTTAATGACTCTAATTTTAATTGGTAGGATGTGTAAGCTATGGTTTTGCACCAAAACAGTGCATCTCAGCTTGCCATTTCATCAATGAGTATGAGCTTCTCACCACATTAGCTAGAACATTTCGGTTGAATTGATCAATAATATATGCATTTCCAAAATAAGAGAGTTGAAGAGAGGAAATCATAAATAAGTAGCCCTTGAAAACAACTTATCATAGCTTATTATGGTGCTTAACACATATCAGACACAATATAAGACTCATGTGGAAAATTTTACAAAAAATATTGAAGAAAGAATAGATGAGTCTTCCCTGGTGGCGCAGTGATTGAGAGTCCGGCTGCCGATGCAGGGGACACGGGTTCGTGCCCCGGTCTGGGGAGATCCCACATGCCACGGAGGGGCTGGGCCCGTGAGCCATGGCCGCTGAGCCTGCGCGTCCGGAGCCTGTGCTCCGCAATGGGAGAGGCCACAGCAGTTAGAGGCCCGTGTACCGCAAAAAAAAAAAAAAAAAAAAAAGAATAGATGTTGAACACCAATGATAGAATGATTCATGTCCTCATGTCACCAAAAGACTTATTTTACATAACTTGAAGATTCTGGCTTTAGGGAACACAAAATGACTTTTTTTAACATTAAGTACTTGATTTCTAAATTTATTTATATAACATAATGGAATTATATTATGAATTAGGTGTGAAAATATCAGAGGTAACATAGACATAGGCATAAAAAAAGGTAAATGTGTACTAACAAATAAATACGACACTTTCAAATTGGAGAAAATGGAGAGAAATTATAAAAACAGGTTTTGCAGTGCAGTCCTAAATTTTAAATACTAAATTTTATTTGGTAAGAATGATTTTATCATCTTAATGACTTTTCCATTTAACTACAAATAGTAATTATTTCATGAAATAATGCACACTGATTGGATTTAGTCATACTGCTTAATTTTCATTTCAAAATGTGAATTTTATAACTTATACCCCAAGTCTCCAGAGCATGAGGATTCTTTTAATCAAAAACTCAGAACACCTTTCACTTACTTGTCAGAGTTCTCAACTTGAAATTTGGTCTCATACAGCTGCTGTCAAAGCTTGACAATTGATATTTGAAAGGGCTGACCTAAGGGACATTATAACCATTTATTTCCATAGGTTTTTTTTTTAATTCTACCTTTCTAAAAAGGCAGACAGACGGCAAGCCAGGTAGCTGAACTCTATTATTCTGTTCTTCATAGAAACACTTTCACTGAACCAGGATTTAACATTTTGTCTTAAGGTTTATAATTGGTTGGCCTAAGAAAAAGGTCATATAATGTTACAGTCATCATCTATTATAGTATCCTAATGATTTAGGATAAAAAATAGGAAAATGTAAAAATTTACCCCTTTAATAGTAAAGTCTTATACATAGCATCTAATAGTAAATGCTGGGTGTATTTTGTTTTCTTTTCTTATCCATTTATATTTCTTTCCTGATAAGCTGTGCTTCCTCATAATAGATAATGTGGATGACATTATTCAGCCATTTCCTCTTTCACCTTGGTTGCTAGGAAGCATAATACTGAGTTTAATGTTAACTTTATTTTTCCTTGCTTAGGATGCTTCTAATTCTTTTAAACATTAAACAAGATTTAAATTATTCCCAAAATAAGCAGTCTCAATTTAATCTAGTTTACTCTGATTTTGAAACTTATGTTTTAGTACCGTGTACAAATAATATAAATTAATATTTGTCTTTGCTAAAATTTAGTTGGTATAGATAACCACCTATGTATCACAAATGGGTCACAACAAATATCATACTCTATCAATAGTAAGACAATCTCTATGCATATATAGTTTGACTTTATGAATTGAGCAAGTTTTTAGATTCTTTAGATATGAATTTATGTCCTGGTTCCTCCACTTATTAACTGACTTTCTCATTTTGATCAATTGACCTGTCTAAGCCTTTGTTTTTTAAGTTGTAAAACACAAATAACTAATAACATCTAACAAACAATGCTTCAGATATGTTAAATAAGATATGGGGGGTAAATTGACTGGAATTTTAGTATGTATCATTCTCCTTTCAATACCATCTACTGTGATCCATAAACTGTAATCATTATTTCTTTTGTTAAAACTACACTTTTATCTAAGCATTTAAATCAAAATTTGAGAATTAAATAAGTGGTTTTCTTCTTAGACTCATGCACGTTCCTTAAAAATCACTTTACTATTCAAAAAGTAAGACAATCTCATTTTTACTATAGAGTTCCGGTAATTGTAGACATACATATTCCAGGATCTGTGATAAAGGATTCATTCATTTTATTGCTTTATTATCAATCCACGTTTTCAGCTACTTGGCTCTAATGTATCCATCAGCTCATTATTACATGTGAAATTAGAATAACAGGGTGTTATGGTAAAGATTTAACCCTAGTGAATATTTTTTGAAATGGAAGCTTCACACAAATGACTTGTGCATAATACTATATCCACAGAACCTTCTTTCTTAAGACAGAAAATGAATATCCCTCTTATTTCCAAGATTTATTTAAAACTACATGAAAATATGTTGACATCTGGAGAAAAATACTTTGGAATCAACCTCTAATATGGTGTAAATGAATAAAATATGTCTTCTTTGTTGAGTATTTATAAAGTTAGACTCCATGCTTACATTACTAATTAATGCTTAAAACAAGCATTTGAGGCTGATATTGTCATTATTTGGATATTCTCAATGAGGAAACTGAAGCACAAAGTGATTTGTGATTTGCCCAGAACCTTGCAGGCAAAGGAGTTGGATGGAATCTATATCTATCTGACCCAGAACTGTATGCTCTGAGATACTAAACTAATAATATCTCCAACATATACAGTTGTGCTCTCAAGTTAAGACACAGCTTAGTGCAAAGGGACTGAAGCGGGAATTTGAAGGTCTTGTTTCTTTCTCAGTCTCTGCCAATGACTAGATAGGGGTCCTTAGGTAAGTCATCTCACCACTCAGAAACTCACTTTTTTTTTTTTCTGCATGTAATTACAAAGCTGAAACATAGGCTCTCTAAATTCTCATCAGATAATCATGATCTACTTATTCATATATCTTTGCTTCCTAGGTCATACCAGCTTGGAGTTAAGATGTGGGTACCAAAACAAATAGCGTATATTAACGCATGTATGTGGAATCCAGAAAAACAGTAGAGATGAACCTATTTCCAGGGCAGGAATAGAAAAGTAGAGGTAGGGAACGGACGTGTGAACACAGCAGGGGGAGGGGAGGATGGGATGAACTGGGAGATTAGGTTTGACATAAATACACTACCATGTGTAAAACAGACAGCTAGTGGGAACCTGCGGTATAGCACAGGGAGCTCAGCTCGGTGCTCTGTGATGACCTAGATGGGCGGGATGGTGGGAGGTGGGAGGGAGATCCAAGAGGGAGGGGATATGTGTATACACATAGCTGATTCTTCGTTGTACAGCAGAAACTAACACAACACTGTAAAGCAATTATACTCCAATAAAAACAATAAATAAATGCCTGTCATTTCAGGGGAAAAAAACAAAAAAAAACCCAGCCATCTCTGTTTTCCTCTGGTTCTACCCTCAGTGTTGGAAACATTGTCTTGCAAATCTCTTTTTTAGAACTTAAAGAAAGAAGTATCTCAATTGTGTTCAGAGTCACAACCTACCCTCACATGTGATAGCTGACGTTTCCTTTTTTCCTTACCCTGACTTTTTGTGATTTCAACTGGCCAGAGCACTGTTGAGGCCTCTGACTGATCTCTAACCTCTATAACTGATTATTAAAGAACGTCTGCCAAAACTGCTACATCTGTCAACACCAGCATTTGTACCATTGCCCTAAAGGAAGTGTAATAACACAGGGATTTGTTTGTTTGTCTTTGTTTTTGCTTTATATTTGCAGCCCATTCTCTGGAGGGTTTAGTCAAATGTGCATTAGGAAAATAGAAGATAATCTGAATGACAAAATGGTCTTGCTCTCTAACCCTAGCCAATTGTCCATGAACTTGTATTTTACACACATTCTATTCCCTTAATATGAATTTTTATCGCAAATACCCCAGTCATTCCTACAAATAAATCTAAAACAAGCTTGTGCTACAGACTACCCAAATATGCTTGTACATGCTAGTAACAAAATTCTACAGTGACCTCAGTTTGAGTACCAAATTTAGAAAACTGTCTCTATGTTTTTTAGTCAGGAGCCTACCATGAGCTTCTATCCTTCCTTCCTATTATTTTATATGGTTTAGTGATTCAGGATTTGGGCTAAAATGTACCTATTTGTATTGGGTCCATACACATTGGTAAAGAAATAAAACAATGTATAAATAGTCAGTGCAGCATAATGAAGAGTGTGTATAATTTGGGGTTAGCCAGATCTTGGTTGCAATCCAAGTCCTTATACCTACTAACGCAGTGACCTTAACTCACTTGAGCCTCAGGAGTCTCATCTATAAAATGAGGATAATTTTACATGTGAGGGAGTTGTTGTGGGTTCCAAAATATACAAAATATATAAAGTGTAGAAATTCAGTAAATTCTAGGTGTTATTATTATAAATGATTTTACAGTGTATACATCTGAGTGGACACAAGGAAAAATAGGAGGGATCATAGGACTGGGCAAGTAAAGTACATAAGCCTCTCTAATATTACTGTGATATATACCTTCTCTCTTAAGAAGATAAATTAACTGATGATATATATCATGTGACTATTACATGGGGATTTTGAAACTTTTAATTGTATAAAAATTAACAGTACAGCTTCCCTGGTGGCGCAGTGGTTGAGAGTCCGCCTGCCGATGCAGGGGACACGGGTTTGTGCCCCGGTCCGGGAAGATCCCACATGCCGCGGAGCGGCTAGGCCCATGAGCCATGGCTGCTGAGCTTGTGCGTCCAGAGCCTGTGCTCCACAACAGGAGAGGCCACAACAGTGAGAGGCCCGCGAACCGGAAAAAAAAAAAAAATTAACAATAACACATATATATGTATGTAATGCATTTTAAGTTATCAGCGTCTCCTTTTAAGTTCCTGTTAAAACTGAAGCATACAAACAGCATATAATTTGCCAGCACCAATTCCATAAGAACAAAACCACATCAGGACAGTTAGTCATACAACAAAAGTGACCTTATATCTCTAGAGAGAGTGTCACCTATTCCTCAAGCCGTCAGGCATACCAGGAATCCAGTGGTAACATTCAGCACAGAATTATTAAGTCTTCCTATGTCACCTCAGCCAGACATTTTTTTTTAAGCTTTTGTCCAAAGGGAGTGGAAATTTGAGTAACAGGGAAATTTTGGAGTCCTGAGAAATAGAAAAAAAAAAAAGCATGTTTTGGAAGACTATCCTAGAAGCTCCTTCTTAAAGTATAGCTGTAACATACCTGAAAGCAGCTCCAGTTATAAGGAGAAGGGATCGAAGTTGTCAACTGTCTGAAGTTCAATTTTTCACAAACAAATGCATTAGTGTATGTAGGCTCTTGTAATTTTTATCTTATTGCCCTATGATTCAGTCATGAATTAATAAAGTCTACAATTCAAGGAGCTGCTGGATATATAAATTTTAAAATAAGAACAAGATCCTGTTCAGTTAGCTTTCATAAAAAATCATTCTTAAGAGATATTAAATGTGCCTGCAATGATAATATCCCAAATGTACTGAAATTGAGCATATAGGCAATTAACAATTAGGTGGTGATGTTTTAAAGAATTCTATGTATGCTCTGAAACCAAATTGCTTTTTTAACTAAATGTTCATATGAAAATTCATTTGGGAAGATAGTTTTAGTCTGAGCAACAACAGCACAGCATAAACCATTGTTTCTGCTTTTGTGTGTGTGTGTGTGTGAGTCTTGCTGTTTTAAATTCTATGTCTGTACGTATAATACCTATTTAAACCCTGTCCTTGGAAAATTTTCTATGAATCACAGGCAAATATAGATAGTAAGTTTGAAAAATGATTTAGGATAAAAAATAGGAAAATGTAAAAATATACCCCTTTAATAGTGAAGTCACTCAATTTTATTGTCAATGACTATATTGAAGAAGAATAATGACTATATTGAAGAATATATTCACCTGTGTCTCATTTATTAAAATAGAATTATTTACTTATGAAAGATCACTGGACACAGATACAGACAGATATTCAAATTTTCTGTGACAATCTCAATTTCATGTCTTCAGTAACTTTGCCTCTATATCCTAAATTTGCCAATATTTAGCAAATAAAATAATTTAGTCATGGTCAGTAATGTTTAAGTTAAAAAATTAACATAAGCAAAAATATCATTCATCAAACTATGAGTGTTAATAATTTGGAAATTTGAAAAACGAAGTACAGAAGAATTGGGGGTCTTTTTTTCCCTAAAAATTCTGACAAAATGAGTTCATAAGATACTGAGAAAAGTCATATACATTTATGAACCTAAGGTTTCTATAGGTATTAAAATATATTCTGTAAATTCCAATCCAATTCACATATACTAGAGATTTAAGTTCTTGATCTAGCCACTCAATCAATTAAAATTTTTAAATTAAAAATAATTCGGGGGAAATTTCTTAGGTTAAAAAGGCAAAAATACTGAGCAAGAGAAACTCTAATTCTCTCCTAAGTATCTCACCAATCATTTCCTTATAGGCAGGATGAATAGGATTACACGGTATTTCATTTTAAATTAATTAAAATCCTACCGAGATATAATATGCTATTGAGTTATAAGGAAATATTCTGCTATAAACTATACCTCCCAACCCTCCACCCCTGAATTAGGCAGAAAAGTCCAAGATCTGGCCTCATACAGACCCTCTACCAGGTTTTAAATCATCCTTTAAATCCCACATCATTCTTGGCTCTAGCTAGTCTATTCTAAGATGACCTACTATTATTTTAAATAATTTATATTTTATTTTCTATTTCCAAGTTTAGAGTTATGTAAACTTTTATACCCAAGCTTGAAGTTATTTAAACTTTTATGTGTTTGTTTTGTTTAACAGGTTCTTTATCCATGTCATGTGGCAAAAAGCTACTTCCAGGAGACTCAACCAAGTGTTGCTACTGCTTCCTCTTTCTCTTTAACCTAAAAATAGGACTCCTGTTTACAGGATAGTGACACGCTCCCTGTATCTTTCTAAACCTAGTGTTCTATGTGTGTGAGCTAACATGGGGTGTGGACTGGCTTTGGAAGACAAAGGCATCACAAAACTGTGTGTCATTTTCTGGAATACCAGATAAATAACTTTGACCACAGCATAAAATAATAACAAGGATAAAGAGAGAAGATTTAGTGATAGATTAAAGGACAGTGAAACATAAAACATAAGTAATAATTACTGTGTATGTACTTAGGTTCTAGGTACTTTTTAAGTCTTTTCTCACTGAATTTTCAGGACAAACTTATGAAGATGGAAGAGAGGTTAAACTGCATATCAAATGTCACATTTGTGACAAACCAGTATTATGTCTCTTAGAGTGACTCTTATCCAACCCTGTGGAATTTCCTTTAGATTCTGTGTAGTTTATATGCTATGTATTTACTCAGATGTTTTGAGATGATTTTGAACTATGTATGGACAAGTTAAAATAACAATGCAATACTGAATAACATTCACACTGGAAAGAAATAATGTCAAGCTGAATTGAAGTTCTTTTCTTTTCTCTTCTTCCTTCCTCCTCCTCCTTCTTTTTCTTTTTCTTTTTAATAAATGGTTTTCATCTGTTTTTTTCAGCAGAATGTGAACTCTAGAGGCTGGAATTCTTTTTATCTCTTCTATTTTCTCCTTCCATTTGACATGAGGCATAGAGAAGCCCTTCAATAAATTATTGTCGAATGAGCATATGGAAAACTGAACAAATTACTTTAGTTAGTGGTGGACATGCCCATTATTATGATACCCCTACTATGTACCAGATATTGTGCTGGGCATTACACACTTATTTCAATCACAAAGGTAGCGTAATTCATGTATTCCCTCCATTTTATAAATGGGAAAACTGAAACCTGCAAAAGTATAATTAACTTTTCCATGATCATGCATTGCTAGAAAGTGGCATAAGAACAGTTTGAACAGGGCTCTTTCTACCTCTAAGGCATGGTCACATACTAGTGTGCCATGACACCTTATAGATGATCTCTTTTGATCTCTCCATTATGAAAATATCATGAAGTCAATGGTCTCTATCACAGAATCTTAAATTTGCCCTGCCAATGTATCAGAACGAGACATAAATCAGAATAAAGTAAGTCGTATGAGTGACTGATATGATTTCACATTTATAAAATAGCTTAAGAATTAGAAATATGCTTGTGTCAATTCAAAGGGCTATCACATGGTGAAAGAAAAAGATTTTTATTTAAAATATACGTTATGGGGGCTTCCCTGGTGGCGCAGTGGTTGGGAGTCCACCTGCCGATGCAGGGGACACGGGTTCGTGCCCTGGTCTGGGAGGATCCCACATGCCGTGGAGCGGCTGGGCCCATGAGCCATGGCTGCTGAGCCTGCGCGTCCGGAGCCTGTGCTCCGCAGCGGGAGAGGCCACAACAGTGAGAGGGCCGTGTATGGCAAAAAATAAAAAATAAAAAATAAAAATTAATAATAATAAATACATTATTCCAAACAAAACTTCAGAATGATTCCAAACAAATAATATATTAATATTAAAAGGTGAGTATTATAAGATAGTAGGAAAGCATGAATAGAAAATTTGATAGAACTGAGAAAAATATAAGTACGCCAAATGTATGCTATTAAGAGTACATTGGAGTTTAGTGAGCAAAGCAGAGAATATTGTAAGGATTAGACCTTACACAAAAGTGGGAAGAGCTAGGAAAGTAAAGTCTGAAAGAGGATTTCTGGTAATCAGAGAAGTTGCTAAATTGGTTATTATTTCATCTGAAGCACATGTGTGGGCTAACAGTTTGTAGTGTTGATGCCTTCCAGCCAAGACCACCAGGAACATATCTGAACAAGTTGAATAAGTTGGGTTTATTATTCATTGCAGCAAGGGAGATACACACGATGGGAATGTCTTAGTGAAGGTGTGTTAGAAAGGAATTACTGTAAGATTTAGGTTTGTGTTAGGTGATTTGGGGGTAGGTTTATGCAGGCAGGTATTTACTCTGGAAACAAGGATAATTCAATGATTTGATGTCTTAAAAAATCTTATCTAGAAGGAGAGAAGACTAGTCCAATGCTATAATTATAATTGGCAGAGAAGCACAATTATTCATACTAGCTAAGATTAGGGCATATGTGGTCATTTTTGTGCATTGTATAATGTTCTTGTTTTGTTTATGTTCAGACATGAATATGGGGTGGTCTTGTTTTTCTTTTGATCCACTGAGGTCAGAGAGAGTGATCTTGTCTGTTATCAATGTTTCTGAAATTATTTATTTTGAACAGGAGAATAACAAGACCTTGCTATTCCAGGCCAACTCTTAAATGTCAAGCGCTCTTTTCTCTTTCTCCATAGCTTGCGGAGAAATGCAAAGTGTGATCATGAAGGCGAAATTTATGAAGAGGTTTAAGGGAAGCTATTGCCACTGTAGAATTACTGCCTCTGTGGTTCTGGGGACAAATACCTGGTAGTGGATGCCACTGTTGGATGGTAGTGCTAGCAGTCAATGAACATGAAGTGGAAGAGAGCAAGGAGAAGCTGAATCTGCCCAGGCATCTCTGCTCTGAGTTGGAAACTGTTGCTATCTCATTTTATAGATAAGGAAACTGAGTTACAGAGACCTTAGTCATTTGCCCGTGGTTACAGAAGTACTAACTAGAGGTGCCAGGATTCAAATAGAAGCATCTGTCTTTAAAATCCATAGTCTTAACTATTTGTTTTTGTTGGGTCTCAAAACGAACAATAAATGCATAAAAAGATCATCAAAATTGATGGTGTTTAGGAAAATTCCAATCAGTGCAAAATTAAAAAAAACAATTCAATCCTAATTTATCAGAAGGTGGGAAGACCAATGTTGTTGCAGACAAGGCATTAGGAAGGAGGGTCTTCAGGTACATTGCTGGTTTGACAATGAATTACAGTAACCTTTAGAAGGTCATTGTCAGTATCCATCAGAGCAGTTTACATGACACAGCAACTCTGCCTCTACAAATTGATCTTGTAGAAATAAAAGCATAAGCGTCTAAAGAAAAAAGAAACAAGTAGTTAAGTAAATACCTATAATGGCATTATTTATGACATAAAATGGGAAACAGCCTCAATGTTGCTTAATAGAGGAATAAGAAAAAATTACAGTACATACATTCTATCAACTTTCCAAAGCTGTGCAAACAATTAGATCTTCTTCTATGTATCTAGAAAGATATTCATGATGAGCTCATAATTTAAAAATTCATAATTTTCATAATGCAGTTCCATATTTAAACCAAAAAACTCAATACTCTGCATGTATGTTGATGTCAGTATGTGAAAATTATGGAAAATACATGCCATACTGTCAACCTTGCCTTATTTCAGGATAAAGGATTGGGAAAACAGGAAACATACTGAAAGAAGCACAATGAATTTATGCTCATCTTTCTTTATATTTTTGGATTTTTTAACTTATTACTTTGAGTGCATATAACTTTATAACTAAAGAAATAATAAATACAGAATGCTTCTTAGGAGGCTAAAGGGATTTGATATTCCTTAAGAAGATTTAAAATAATTTTTATTGAAGCAGAAATGTGATAAAACTAGTTTCGATTTAAAAATCCTTCAGATTATATTTTGTGAGGGAATTGGAATCATAAAATAAGTTGATATTGTTATATTTCACCATAAATAAATAAAAAATGATCTCCATAAAAATATAGCAGTATGAGAGGAACCTGAGTGGTCATTTGCACATATGAGAGATAGATAGACAGATAGATAGGTAGACAGAGAGAAAGACTGATGTTTTTACATTCTCATTTGATTTCTATTTCAGAAACAACAAATTCTACATTGGCCCAACAGACTCTGGTTCAGAACAGGTGATTTTTAAAAATAGCTCTAGTTTAAATATGTTTCAGGGAATCAGAAATTTCTTAGCTGTATCCATTAATGGAGTCTAGGATGGTCTTTGTATTTAAGCAATATTTACATTTTTTGACATAGTTTCATTATGAAGACTAGTACATGAGAAGCTGGGTTGGCTAATTATGTTTTCTTTAGGTCACTGCCTCTCATTTGAAAAAATAATGCTCAATCATACATACATAGTATGTATGTATATCCATAATATAAGCTGCTTGCATAATTAAACACACTGAATAATATTTATTAAAGCATAGTATTCAGATTACCCTCCAAAAAAAAGAGAAAACTTGGAAGAACCACTTCTCAAAATTAATTTTCCAAGCATCTTAAATCCCAACATCTAAACTTATGTTTGAGGCACAAATATTCACTTTATGCGAAGCATTTGTCTGTGTGTGTGTTACTGAAATATAAGTTCCATTTTACTCAAATAAAATTCATCTGATTCATCAACATATTTGGCTTAAGTGATAATGGATGTGGGTAAATTAAATTGAATTTAATAGGTGATAATGATCCCCGGTAAAAGTTCCTCATGATAATCTAATAGTTATTTCATGCTAATATTAAGCCACACAGGGAGTTTTGAAAGAATCCAACTTTAAGTCAAATACACTGGCCATTATAAATTGTCATCTCATTTCTATATATGTATATATCTACCCTCATTTACTCTCTACAATTCACCTCTAAAGGGAGTGTTAATTTCTGAAGTTATAATATCTTACAAAAACATTTTCTTCAAAAACTATATAAACTCACTTGTCAAAAATAGAATGTTTACAGTTTGACTGACATGACCAATTTAACAAAGTGTGTGAAGTCTTATTTTGTATTTTAAAGTTTACAATAGGTCCAACATGTAATAGTTAAAATAAAAAAACAAATAAAGATGGTCTACTGAGCATAAAATATTATAGAGCTGTTGTACTGATAGAACCAGAAGTACAACTGCAAAGTATATCCACTGAGTAATTTCATGTCAAGTGTCAAATTTGCCATACTGTTAAGATCTTGAGGTTACCTTGTCCCACCTGAAATGCAAATACTCTTAGACCTAGTGGCCCATTCATTGTGATGGCTTTGAGCTCTATTACACAAGACAGTCAATGAAAATTATCTGTTAACCTACTTGGAAAAAGCCATCCGTAATTAATGTCTGCAGATAAACAGCATTCCCATCTTGACAAGGAGCATCAGCACTAATAAGTCTTCCACCCAGACAGTTTTATGTGTCTTCTCTACACTAATTACCATTTTGGAACGCTTTCAAGTGATACCTCTTATTATGGTATAATAGTTTTCTGATAAAGTTCTGATATATGTGCCCTTATTTAAGGTGAGATCTAAGATGCCTAGGCATCTTAGAAGTCAAGTGTATAAATTTATAGGTACCCAGCTGAAGAACTCCACTTTTTAAAAATACACCTAGCAGCAAGAAACCCACTACCTATGGGAATTATTTGTTCCTATAAAATCTGCTATCAAAAGTCAAATTATGTGTGTGTGAACAGATATATTTCCTGAAGATGTTTGACTTTTTTGATGTTCAGATCTAGTATTCTCTTTTCATGCAATTGACTTTTATAACCACACAAATGATGGATACTTATGTGAAAAGAGATTCCAACGTAAGATTAAAATTAAACAGGGATTTAAGGAAAAGTTTAATTTGTCATCATTTTTTTTAATCTTTGGGAAATAAAATAAACTTGAGCCATGAATAAGAATAATACTTAATTTTGTTCAAAATTCACCATGGTTTCTTTGCTTTCTATAACATTTACTTCTCCTTATCTTACTTCTTCAAAATTTATGTCTATATGATTTTTTAACTTTTTGTGAACCCATTAGTGTAGGAAATAAATCTAATATGAATAAGTCAGATTACAGTATATATCATTCATTTAGTTAGCTGTTACATCACTCTGACTCAAGAAATTCCTAGATATATCCTATTTGTAACCAACTATTTCAGTTTTTCTGATGCCCAAATACAACCCCTATTAAATTGTGTTACATAGTTTATCCATTATAATCTACTATTATAATCTACTATTAGTTGGATATACACATCTTTGGAAACTATATTGAATTCAACCACCTGAGTACCACTTAATGACATGTCATAAAATGCTTCACGATTTAATGAGAGCATTTCTTGTTTTCATTTCATCATAATGATATATCATAACAAGTTTTGTTAGATATTACAAATGCTGCAACAGACTGAACTTCAAATTTCAAGTCTGTCAAACTACAGCTGATAAAACGAATAAGCTGGCAGAACTTCTTATCCTGAAAAATACAATCTGCAAAATAAATTATGTCAATATTCAACGACAGTTTGATTATTATGAAAGCCAATGGTATCCTAAGAAGTAGTCAAGTACATTTAGAAAAAAAAGAAGTTTGAGTCTTTTTAAAAATCTGGTATAATTTCTGATAGGTGACATAGAGGAATACTTTTATATATTAATAAAGTCTTTATAAATTCTTATGGTAACATTTTAAATAACTGTAAGGAAAATTCTTTCCCTTATCGAAACACAGACTTTCCTATGTTTCTTAAACATTCTAAATAAATAATAGATAAATCTGTATTAAAATCAATATAAAAAGTAACAGACAATACTAATTTCACTGTCACTTTTTTGACTTCTGTATTCCATCACTGATATCTTGAAGAGCCAGGAGCCTTCTCTGCATACATCTTAGTAAAACTGGATAGGAATTCATCTAGCAAGACTTACAGAGACACAGTAAACACGGGCTATCAAACAAAAGAAGCAAGTTACAAAAGTCGAAAATCAGCAAAATTCTATTTAAAGAAAGATGAAAATCTAAGCAATGTATTGTTTACTTATATTTAAATTATAAAATGATACCCCAGAAAAGCAAGATAATGGTGAAGAAAAAGGGAAATGTGAGGAGGCAGAAATATATATACATATATATGTGTGTGTGTGTGTGTGTGTGTGTGTGTGTGTGTGTGTGTGTGTGTATATATATATACACACACACACGTTCTTAAAAGTCATTTTATATATGTGTGCATATGTGTGTGTATGTACTATGTATGTGTGTTTTAGATAGTCTTTGGTGTGATGGATATATTTCATAATTAATTTTAAATGGAAATTAAAATGTATTAATGGTATGTAATATCTGTGATTGATGGTGCTGCCTTCACTTGGGTCATGTATGGCCTAAGGATAGAACTGTAGTGTTCCAGCCAGAGGGGTGTGTTGGTTTCCATTGCAATATGTTAACATGTTCCTCATTTCCTTTTGAGCCCTAACCAGCATGGTCCTTAAAGTCCAGAGTTCTCTAACCAGACTGCTCAAAGCTTTCTCTTTCAGCACTTCCACAACTACCACACTGTCTGAGCCACCATAATCCCTAACCTAGATTTCAGCACTAGCTCCTCAAGTGTCTCCTTCTACTCATGCCCCCCCTCCATTCTGTTCACAAAATAGAAACCAAAATAATTGTTTTAAACATTATTCAATTATGTGACCACTCTGCTCAAATCCCCCCAATGACTCACCATTTTCCCAAAAAATATATGAAAATCTCTACATTGGCCATAGATCAGGGAGTGATAATTTTTTTTTATATCTTTCTATAAAAGGCTAGATAGTAAATATTTTTTGCTTTGCAAGTCTCTATCCCAACTACTCAACTGCCGTTGTTGTAGCACTAAAGTAGCCATAGACAGTATGTAATCAAATTGTCCTGTATCTCAGTAATTTTATTTACAAAATAGCCTACAGGCCACATTTGCTCATAGACTGTCATAGTTTGCTGACTCCTGTCATAGATTATCTGAACCCTCCTTGTCTCTGTGATGTCATTTCCTACTATTCCTCCCCTCATTCATTTTGCTCAAACTCTACAGGCTTCCTGTTATTCCGAGATTACAACAGCCTTAAATCTGCCTTGGGATCTTTGGGCTGCCTGGTGTTCTCCTTCTATATATCCTGGTGTTCTGCCTGGTGTTCTCCTTCTATATATCCATTTGGTTAAATCCTTCAACTTTTCAATTCTTTGCTCGCATCTCACCTTCTCATTGAGATGTAGCCTAGTTGCATTATTTAAAAATTCGACCCCAACCTCATCCCCAGAACTCTCGATTTCCTGTATCCTGACCACCATTTTTTTCCTTAGACCATTCATTACCTTCTAAATTACTATATCGTTTTCTTAATGAGTATGCTCCACCAAAGCAGTGCTTTTTTCTCAATTAAAATCTTTTTCAAAAGAAAAGAAGAGGAGGGGAAAAACAAAAATAAACATTCAATAGTAGTTCTGATAATCAGTGTTCAGATCTATAAGTACTTCCCATACCTGCCTAAACAGACTGACACAGACACTCTGATGTTTAACAAAATATGAAGACAAACATTAAGTCATACATTCTCCAATGATATGGAACAAGATGATGGTGTATTTGAAAGTATATAAAAATTGTCATAAGCAGAATGTCTATGTTGAAACATGTTACTATCTTCATTTTGAATAGATGACTCAGGGTAGATTTCCAAATTAATATGGTGGTGATAATGATTTATAACATTAAAAAGAGCCTATAACCTATTTATGATAAAAATACAGCTTGATTAAATATTCCCCTGGAGTTTAAATGGTGCTTTGATCTCATGAATATTCTTTTATGAATGTTATTTACTAACAAATTATTTGACTACCAGAGACTCAATCAGCAATTCTAAGCTTGACTTAAAAATCATAGACCTTTTCAGAGTAACGAATATTTCATGACTTTAACTTATATAGATGTGCATCATTTTCTGAATCTTAAAAAGGTTTATAAAAATGAGACAACTATTCCTACGTGGTATTAATCAAAAGAGGAAACATGAATATCAAGTGAATGAAATTCACCTATTTATGTGAAAAAATTTTAGTAAGAAGTATGTACAGCCACCAAGAGTATGCCTATTTACTATTTTTTATTTCTAATATACCCTAATAGTATGCAATTTCAATGAGAAACAAAATGAAATTGTGCATACATTTCTTTTTTGTGTATGTGTGTGTGTCTGTAAATTCAAATATATATGCAAATGTAGAAACTATTGTGAAATACTGGGATTCTTCTGTTCAACACTCTAATTTTTAAAAAGTGTGACTATAGAATTGTCCTAAATTTCTTCCATCTCTTGAGTTAAAAATATTGAATTAAAAATATTCTAAGAGGGTTGTCTTTTTGTCTTGTTTATGATTTCCTTTGCTGTACAAAAGCTCCTAAGTTTCATTAAGTCCCATTTGTTTATTTTTGTTTTTATTTCCGTTACTCTAGTAGGTGGATCAAAAAAGATCTTGCCGTGGTTTATGTCAAAGAGTGTTTTTCCTATGTTTTCCTCTAAGAGTTTTATAGTGTCTCATCTTACATTTAAGACTTTAATCCATTTAGGGTTGGTTTTTGTGTATGGTGTTAGGGAGTGTTCTAATTTCATTCTTTTACATGTAGCTGTCCAGTTTTCCCAGCTCCACTTATTGAAGAGGCTGTCTTTTCTCCAATGTATGTCCTTGCCTCCTCTGTCATAAATTAGGTGCCCATATGTGCGTGGGTTTATCTCCGGGCATTCTATCCTGTACCATTGCTCTATATTTCTGTTTTTGTGCCAGTACCATACTGTCTTGATTACTATAGCTTTGTGGTATAGTTTGAAGTTGAGGAGCCTGATTCCTCCAGTTCCATTTTTCTTTCTCAAGATTGCTTTGGCTATTCAGAGTCTTTTGTGTTTCCATACAAATTGTAAAATTTTTTGTTCTAATTCTGTGAAGAATGCCATTGGTACTTTGATAGAGATTGCACTGAATCTGTAGATTGCTTTGGGTAGTATAGTCATTTTCACAATATTGATTCTTCCAATCCAAGAACATGGTATATTTCTCCATCTGTTTATGTCATCTTTGATTTCTTTCATTAGTGTTTTATAGTTTTCTGAATACAAGTCTTTCACCTCCTTAGGCAGGTTTATTCCTAGGTATTTTATTCTTTTTGTTGCAAAGGCAAATGAGAGTGTTTCCTTAATTTCTCTTTCTGATTTTCATTGTTGGTATATAGGAATGCCAGAGATTTCTGTGCATTAATTTTGTATCCTGCAAGCTACAGAGCTACCATATAACCCAGCAATCCCACTGCTGGGCATATACCCTGAGAAAACCATAATTCAAAAAGAGACATGTACCACAATGTTCATTGCAGCACTGTTTACAATAGGCAGGGCATGGAACCAATCTAAATGTCTATCGACAGATGAATGGAAAAAGATGTGGCACATATATACAATGGAATATTACTCAGCCCTAAAAGGAAATGAAATTGAGTTATCTGTAGTGAAGTGGATGGACCTAGAGTCTGTCATACAGAGTAAATTAAGTCAGAAAGAGAAAAACAAACACCATAAGCTAATGCATATATATGGAATCTAAAAAAAAAAAAAAAAAAAAGTACGGATGAACCTAGTAGCAGGGCAGGAATAAAGATGTAGGCACAGAGAATGGACTTGAAGTCACCGTGCGGAAGGGGGAAGCTGGGACGAAGTGAGAGTAGCATCAACATATATACACTACCAAATGTAAAATAGCTAGTGGGAAGCAGCAACATAGCACAGGGAGATCAGCTCAGTGCTTTGTGATGACCTAGAGGGGTGGATAGGGAGGATGGGAGGGAGGCTCAAGAGGGAGGGGATATGAGGACATATGTATGCATATGGCTGATTCACTTTATTGCACAACAGAAACTAATATAGTATTGTGAAGCAATTATACTCCAATAAAGATCTATTAAAAATTTAAAAAAGCAAAAGGGAAAAAAAATATTCTAAGATTACTTAGAAATAATGTTAAATTACCCATAAAATGAAAGCGTTTCTATATCTTGATGTTCCTGTATCGATTCTCCTCCTGACAAAATGGATCAATTAATATGAAATTCTTATAGCACCATGGCCTATTAAATATATGGAAGAACATTCACTTGCTTAGCAAGCATTTGGGTATTTTTAAATTAAAGACAGTTGTAAAATTAAATCATACATATTAACTTCATTTGGTTGAATTCCCCTCCCTTCCCATTAGACTTCTTTACTCAATTAAGTGAGGATTCCTCTGTAATTCCAATATTATATTTCACCCCACATCAAAATCTCAAATCACATTTATAAAGGCAGATTTCCATATGGCACTACTACTTCATTAAAAAGAGAATTAGAAAAAATATAATGTAACAAATATTCACAAATATATATTTGTGATATATATTTGTTTAAGATGACTTTCTCAGCTAAAGTTTTATATCAGAGTGAATAGTTTTCTTTGTTTTTTTTTTTTTTTGGCTGTCAGATGGGCAATGATCACTGCTATAATCTTGGTCGCCCTTGGAAATATCTAATTTAACCAGAGAAAAGGAAAAATTACACATCTGTATCTTTGTGTAACCTGTTGATATAATTCCATAACAAGGTTTTCTTTTTAATTCCTAAAAACAGTTTTTGAAAATTGTCCATTTTTCCATGCATGATCTCATTTGTGCTCAGCTTCATGCTCACACACCTGATACATCACATCTTCTTTATTACTACAGCATATCCAGTTGCATAAGAGAAGAGGAGAAAAGAAATATCCACCAACTCAGTCTCCCTCATATGTCATACAGTACACATAGCAATATTGATTACACTGCTAGATGTCAAATGGTTAGAAGTATGGGTGATATTCAACATCTTTCACAACCAGTCTGGTCCGAACAAGGCAGGACGCTGACCAGTACCTGCTGAACATCACTCATAGATGGAAGATTCCCTTTGATTACCAAAAGCATTAAGCAGACAGCTACTTGAATGTTGTTTCAGGTGAAGACTGTGAATCTAACTTTCTTTCCAACAATAACATTGATAAGTATAATAGTATAGTAAGGTAATAATACAGCTATTGTTCATTGAGTGTTTACTGTGTCACAGGTACTCTAAATACATTATTTCATTTAATGATTTTGAACCTGATTTGAGTCTAAGTGGTATGACTCCAGAATTCATACTCTTAACCACTACCAGTTATCTTGCCTTTGCATAGACTGGGAGACCAACTTCATTAACCAAGCCATCTGTGATCTTTCTATAAAATATGGATAATAATATCAATCTCACAGTATTACTGGAAACAAAGCACAATATACTATATACAAAGCACATATAGTAGATGCAAGAAAAATGCCAATTTCCTTCTTTCTCATAAACATATCTCCTGCAAACCTGTATGAGTCATCTTCTATGCATAATAAATGACCCTATTGAGATTCTGTAGCTTTAACAGATTTATTACCATCTGGTTTTTATTCTGCTTTCTCTTTATAAAGAGGTGCCAGTTCTTCACTGTAACAGTCTAATACCCATAAAGAGAAATATTAGAATTTTACCAATAACATTCAGAATAACTGGAAGAATACATACCATCTATTGAGTTTTATGAGCCAGACACCATGTAATCTGTTCCCCATATATTATCTCATATAGTCTTACAAATCTATGATTCTTATTAATTGAAATATTACAGATAGGAAAACTGAGCTATGGGTGATTTCAGTAATTTATACAAGGGTCCACAGCTAGGAATTAGTGGCAGATCACAGATTTAAATCCAAGTCTGATGACTCAGAAACCCATGCTTTTAACAGCCAAAGTTTTCTTATTCTCTAGTGGCAAAATGTAAAATTTTCATTTTATTATCCTTAAGTTTTTATTTCTCTATTTTAATGTTATCTCAATATAGAAATTGGAAATTAGTTTGAAATGCACTTCATCTAAAAATATATAATTATATATAATTACATTTTGACATGCAATCTAAAAAATGTAGGGAAATGTCTCCTGATTTCATTCTACTTTGTATTATGATTAAATATTACAGTATGAAACAATGGAATATTAATTTCCAGAATCAAACCCTTTCCTGTGCTTTTAAAACTAGCATCTATTCCCTATATTGTAATACTTGTGGCTAAATTGGTCTCCAAGTTCCCACTAGCTGGTATGATTCACTTACTTTGCACATTACTAACATCAGTGGTTTGAATACAAATGGGTCATTTATTCCCTGAGAATAATTTTTTACACGTGTTGTTGAACTCTAAGCATTTCTGCAAATTAACTGTAGAAGAAAATACAGCAGTTTTGGAGAAATGTCCAGAAAACTATATAGCTTTTAAACACAGCAGTTTTAAATTATTATTTATTTATTTTTTATCTAGACTCTCTCAGCACTTTCTCTCATATTTGTTGCACAAATTCTGTTTTTCTGTCCTTAAAATGAGGCTCTTCCATATCCCTTCACAAATTATGTGGTTGTTGCTATCCCTTCCCATCTTCTATGATTCAGAGTTTTCAGCTTCTATCTTTCAAAATTCTGAAATCATGTGATTTACTTTTATTTAGCCATTATCTTCTAAATCATGATGATCACAAAAGGCATGGTGACAATCAATGCATTAGAAATCCCTACTTCCTCTCAACAATCATGATGGGTGTTTCCACAAAATATTCCTCATCCAGTAGGTGAAAGACTTGCCATGACAGAGCAGGTTTCTCTTCCTGGAGCAGGTATACACTTACCTCTGCTAGGGTTTACATTTATAGACAATGACTACATTCAGCTGTTTAACATTTAACAGTTGGAAAGAGTTTTCATATGCATGTTCACACTGCCTTAAATCCTTTTTGGAACAAGGCATGATACAACATATGAAATAAATAAGAGTTTAAAAAATGTTACCTTCCCAATAAGTCTGGCAAGAATGCAGGGGAGCTATTAATATTTCCACTGAACACATGAGAAACTTTAGGCTCTAAGATGTTACAGAAATTTTCTCAAGGTTATATAGTTAGTAAACTTTGGGGCTCAGATAAGCAAATCTTCTGAATCAAGGACAAGACCCTAGCCCCTCTTTGCTTCTGCTTTCTCATACATAGAGAGACATGGTAGTGATGAATTTAAAAGTTCTTGAAGTCAAACTGTTTGGATTCCTGCTCTGAGCCTGCTGGATTTCTCTAGCTGTGTTAATTTGGGCTAATCACTTCACTACTCTGTGACTCAATTTTTTCTCTTCTCTAAAATCTAAATAATTTTATTGTAAATTTTATGTGACAATGCTTGGTCACATTATTAAGTATACATATAAATAAGCAATAATAAACCTCTACCCACCTGTTTTTGGGTGTTCATTTTCTATGTAAAATTTTGTAACATCAACAGTAAAGGAATACCTAAGTTACTTTAGAGTTGGTAATGCCCAAGCAAAGATGAATGCCTTAGACACCCATGGACTATGTATGGTCCAACACAGTAGAAAAAGTGTCAGGAAATTAGGGAAAGTGAAAGAAAATCTCTGAAAAGAAAAGGAAGAAATTGAGATAGGTATTGGGTATCTTAGGTACTCCCACAAAAGCACCTTACTTCCCAACACCTGCCATGAACAAATTAAGAAATAATGCAAGAGAGTGGCAGAGGACACCAAAAGATTACCTTTATGAGTGATAAACCAACCAACAAACATGGAGACATAACTGAGCATGAAGCAAAATAAATTTGTTAACTAATCCAGAATTAGGCTACTTTACAAATCCAGGCATAGATACGTACCCCACCTCCTCCTGAATTAGGAGAGGGTACTCATTACCTCCTTTAAAGAACCATCAAGAGAAGGCTTCCAGTACTCTGTTGGCTCCTGGGAAGGAGGGAGGTTAGGGCTGAGCCTAGCATGCAGATTTACTCCTCCCAAACATACTGATGAGAAAAAAAAAAAATCACTCTATAACCCTGGAATGGAGAAGTAGGAAATAAATAATAGAAACATCTAGAGTGGGGAAGAAGGATTTTCCAATAAAAATAGAAAAAATGCAAGCCTTACAATAACAAAAAGTCAATTTTTGAGGTATAGATGTGTTAAGTAAATGTGACAGAGAAAATGAATCATGAATTCTTACATGAAAAAGCAAAAACAGGTATTAACTTCAATACAAATAAGACTATTAGAATGTGTGTGCTCCTTCAATGTTCTACACCTGCTAGGCACTCACAATGAAATAGTCCTTTTAAATTCTCGTGATAGCACTATGCAATAGGTCTTTCATTTTACCAGTGAGATGGGAAAATCAGAGAAATTTTAGTTGTTGTCTGTGTCATGAAACTAATACATGGAAGAATTGGGAATGAGATCCCAATCACTGTGATTACAGTTTCCCAGCATAAAGTAACACACATGGCAGCAGGACACAATTCTCACATTAAGGTAGGTATTAAACTATTATCAAAATGTGCTTGTAAAGCAGAAAATAAAACTAAAGAGCAACTGAAAACTCTAATGAGAAATAATGATAGCCTAATGTCCTCTCCATTATGAGAATATATTGAAGTATAATTTTTAAGAAAATCACGACTCTCATGCAAATGTAAAATGAAGCCATGTCAGAGATTTTATTCTGCTTATTAATTAAACCACCAGTTCGATGTTTAAACCGGTTTAAAGATCATTTGAGAAACTAGGTGTATATGGGCAATTTATCAAAATAACAGTAAGATAAAATTGCTACATTAGAGTATTTTAAAGTGGTAAATATCTAACGGAGCCATAAACTGTAATCTTCAGTGTATAATCTGTTGCACTGCACAGAAATTATTTGCATCTTTACTTGACAGAAATCTACAATTTGACTTCTGCCCTGCCCTTCTGGATGTGAAAACTGGCTGGTCAGTAAAAAGTCAAGCTTTTGTAAAAGAGGACCCAGTAATCCCTTTCATCTGTTTCCAAATCCCAAATAAATATTCTGACAGATATATGTAAACACTTGCTACTTGCTAATTAGGACCAGTTTATTTTCTTGGTCATTCAAAACTGTGTCTGCCGCCTCTTCAGTGCTGGAGATATGCAGAAAAGTATTCATCTTTGGCAACTCACTTTTTAAATCAGTCCACTGCTTTAGTCATATTGCATGATGTCCTTCATTGGATCGCAACTTTCTTTTATATTTTTCCCCAGATTATCTGACTTGGTCACTTTGATTGGATTACAAATTATTCTAGTCTATTAACTGCATAAAAAGAAATATCTAATTCAAAATAAAAACTGAAAAACTAAAACCAAATAAAACACACACAAGTTCTTCCCCAGGACTTTTGTGCCCCAGCCCATGGACCCTCCATGGGCCACAGTCAACATCAGTGCCATTGAGAGTAAACAAGAATTCCTAGAGGACTTTCTTCAATGAATTATGGACCAGGGATGGCTATAGGCAGCTCCTGGCTGGCTCTTGAAGATTCTACTTTAGGGTGACAACCAAAGCCAGCCACCGTCTGCATTCCTTCTCCCTTGTTAAAAGCTTTTCTCTCTTTATTCTTCTTACATCTTACCAAATATATCTTATTTTTTTCAACAGTGCTTATGCAATTCCCTATGTCTTCTTCCCCCTTATTTACGCTCTAACCACAATTGTTCAAATGTCAGTTCCACTGTGAAGACAGCTCATTTCTCCCATTATGCTCTCACAGACTTTAATTCACCTCTGATTTTAAAAATGCATTACTTTATTCTTTTGTTATAATTAGTCCCTTACATATCTATCTTTCCATGCCCTTTGCACAAAATATGTAGTATGAATTGAATAAATGAATGAAACAATGAATGAGTGTGGAGACAGTATTTAGTAGAAAAAAATATTTGCAAATTATCATAATTGTACTAGTAATTTATCACGTGGAGAGGTATAAGTAAGTGTATGTATATAACATTTTTATGTTAAGAAGTCCAACCCGTTTTGTTGTTCAAGATTCTGTTCAGAGGTTGACTTCCTTCATGAAGTCTTCTATCCTCTGCCAAGGGAAAATATCTTGTCCTTGTAGGGACGATAAGGTTGGTAAAGGAGTGAGAGATGCTGGAGTAGTGGTGAGAAAAATAGAAGCTGGAATAGAGAATACAGTAGTTTTTGGTTTTTGTTTTGTTTTGTTTTAGTGGAAGCACTACCAGAAATTTGTACTTAAGTCAAAATTTCCCAAGTGTCAACCAAGCACATTGGTCATATGCAGAATAACTTAAAGCAATTTCAGAAAGAAATGCTTTCTCAAAAATCTCATGGTTCCCATGATAAATTTCCCTGTACTAGATGTTACATTCCATGCAGAAGCCATTCTTCTGAATCAGTCACCTTGTGAAAGAAACAATGTTTATGTATAATCTTCCTCTCCCTTACAAAGAAAAGAAAAATTCTGCATGCCTCATATCTGGCAAAATTGATGAATGGTTACATGGCACATAAACTAATGAGACTGCTAGACAGCTTTCTGCAGACTATAATCCTAAGAATTTCCAAGACAATGTTTTCCCATCAAATGTTATGCAAATTAGAATGAATTATGATAATTAATTTCAAATGCAGATTTTCTGCTGAGAAAAACTTTCATTCAAACAAATGTGTTTTCCATGCCATTGGAATTACAAGTTACAAACACGTCTAGTCATTTATTAAGAGCCTTTTATTCAGGTTCAGGTGCTTGAACACCAGTTGATTGTCAGAAAGATTAATCAAATTCTTTCTATAAAAAAATCATAAAGTTTTGGGGCCTCTAGTAATGTATCAGCAAGTATTCACTATTATCTGAATAATCAAGCCTATGTCACTGAGAAATTGAAACAGTGTGGTACCTAAAGCCTATATGTAAAATAGAATAATAAATCACATTTCTCCATACAGCTACTCTAACATCTACAGCTAGAACTTCAGATGAGGGGATTTTTGTTTTATGTTTCATCCAGAAAAATACCAGGTTCTTAAACTCAGGCATAAGGACAGCCTTTTTTACATTTGCTTACGGTTACATTTTGGTTAGTTTTTTGCAGTTCTTACCTCATCTTATTTAGGCAGCTGTCATGTACTCTTTAATTAAACATATAATTTCAAAAGTCATACTCAGAAGAAAGCAGTAAAAATGTATGTTGGAAGCAGAAGGCATGGTTCCAAGTAAAGGCCCCAAACCCTGATGAGTTTAATTAATGAAAATGAATTTTATCATTTCTGTCTCAGGCTGTGTAGTTCAATCTACTCCAATTCCCTAGACGAAAGTGTTCTTAGTGTAGTCCTCACACATATACAAAAGAATGTTTTCTTCATACCTTCTAGTATGCTCCTAATCTTATTAAAGTGTAACGATGAGGCATGTTTATCTGCTTGATATATAAGGACAGAAACAGAATTTCCTTATGGCAACTGCTTTAAAATCAGTTAACACTAATTCACTCTAGCTTTATTCTTTATATTTAAAAATCACAAAATTATAAAAATGCAAAGAATATGGCATCAAACAAATTCTCATCTACTTAGAACAATAATTTTAGACCTTAAAACTAAGTCAGCTTACTGACTTATTAAATAAATATTCATTTACACTGGGACTTCCCTGGTGGTCCAGTGATAAAGAATCCACCTTCCAATGCAGGGGACACAGGTTTGATCCCTGGTTGGGGAACTAAGAACCCACTATGCCACAGGGCAACTAAGCCCACGCGCCACAAATACAGAGCCCACGTGCCTTGGAGCCCGCCCGCCACAACTAGAGAAGAAAAATAAACATGTGCTACAACTAGAGAAGAGGAAACCCACATGGCACAACCAGAGAGAAGCCCGCGCACCACAACGAAGAGCCTGAATGCCTCAACAAAGATCCCGCCTGCTGCAACGAAGACCCGACGTAGCCAAAAATAAAGAAAATAAATATTAAAAAAAATATATTCCTTCACACCAACGATTTTCTAAGCAAAGGTTAAAAAAATCTGTTTTGTTGGAGGAAAAAATGGTTAAGAATAACACAGACAGAACTATCCCTTCATGTAACATTTTGGCTTTGTAAATTTGTCTAAAACAAAGCAATAACAGGAGAGCACAAGAGAACAATCTGCCAAAGGGTTTTTGAGCAAAAGTTAAGAATATAAAATTTCAAAATAATTGTCTGAAATCTGAATCATTCCTTTAGGCACAAGTTTGAGTTTAAAAAATCCATGAGAAAATGGTGCTTTAAACACATTCTAAAGCTTACAAATCAAAGCATAAATTATGACACTTTCCAGAGCTGCTGTTGAAGAACAATTTTCAGAGGGTATTCACTGAGCATATTTGGGCTGTAAATATGAAGAAACAGTGAACAACAGTCTAGTAGTGGAGGAATAATAAATATTCAAAAATAATAGCACAGTCAGAGAATGACAGTTACCATAACAGAGTCCAGAATAGATTTCTACAGGACGTGAAGGAGGAAGAGACTATGTTCTTTCTAAGGAACCCACAGTCTTGCCAGAAATGATGCGTTTGTGCTGGACTTTGAGGAATGGGTTAAATTAAAACATTTAGAAAGGTAGTAAGTTTTGTGAGCAAAGTCACAGATACCGGAATTGAGGGACCATGCTTAGAAAAGAGCAAGAAGAATTTCTCTTTGGATAAAATGCAGGCTCTATGCAGGGGGTGGTTGGCAAGTAGACTGAAATAGTACGCCATAATCACATCTGAAGATCCTCAGACCCCACGCTGACTTGTTTATATCAATTCCGTAGGCACTAAAAGTCTTTAAATACGGAACTAGCAAGCTCCAAACTCTAAAAGACAGTAGAAACCAAAAACTAATTATCTTGCCACCACAATGCTCCTTCCAATCTTACAGTGAAAATGTGGATAGAACCAGAGAAGTACACAAGTATAATTAAGGTTGTGCCACACATGTATTGTTTAAAATTATTTTTACTGGAAACATACTTTAATGTATTTACCAGGACATTCTAGCCAAGAGTTCAAAGTGTATGTTTTTGAAGTATATGACAATATTTGTTTAGGTTTCTGAATATTTGCAATTTCTGAATTTGAGTTATAACTTCAGAGAGAACAGATTTTTTACTTCAGAAAAAAAATATGAGGAAAGTAATTGGAGATGTAATCTTTAAATTATTGAATAATCTATGGCAAAAGATATGCCTAACAAAGCATATATCCCCTAATATCAAATACTCCATTTTTGAAAATCCAAGTTTTAAAAAATAATTTTATTGGGACTTCCCTGGTGGCATAGTGGTTAGGAATCTGCCTGCCAATGCAGGGGACACCAGGATTCGAGCCCTGGTCCGGGAAGATCCCACATGCCGCGGAGCAACTAAGCCCGTGCACCACTACAACTGAGCCTGCGCTCTAGAGCCCGTGAGCCACAACTACTGAGCCCACATGCCACAACTACCGAAGCCTGCGCGCCTAGAGCCCATGCTCCACCATAAGAGAAGCCACCGCAATGAGAAGCCTGCGCACAGCAATGAAGAGTAGCCCCCGCTCGCCACAACTAGAGAAAGCTTCTGCGCAGCAACAGAGACCCAACGCAGCCAAAAATAAATACATAAATACATTTTTAAAAATAAAAGAATAATTTTATTAATTCTGCCTCCCTGAAGTATTAAAATTAAATACAAAATGGAGACTTGAGAATGGACTTGAGAATTCTCTGAGCAGGCAAAACCATTTAGGCCACATAAGCAAAACTAAATCAATCTCATTTCATAAACATAAGCAAAACCTACCTTAGGTTATTTCCTATAAATGCCTCTGACAATCATGAAAGAGACTTAAGTCATCTTACTAAAAATAGTATGAGGTAATCATTTTTAACCAAGCCTCTGCTGCCTGAAACCCTCCATTGTAATAACCAATCACTGGAAAGGGTAAAAAACTTTCTCATTTTTACTTTGTGAGCCATCCTATAACTTCATGCCCCTGAGTTTTATATTAGTTTTTGAATTTGCAAGTTCCCTGTTCTCAAACCATCCTTATATGCACATCTTACTAAATATTATTTACTGTTTTCGTGGTTTTAGTGTTGCCATTTCAGGATTTTTGACAAGAGAAAACTTTCAGTTAGAACACAAAGAACCGAGGAAGGTATTAAAAGCAGAATATCAACATAGAGCTTGTGTCTTCCAAATTAAAATTACTAGGTCAAATAGCTGATGTCAGTTAAATGAAATATAACTATGCTTCTATTGTCAAATTCACAGGAGAAAAATCAAGTAGGCATTTTATTAAAGTTTTCAATTGTGAGCAAAATATTGAAAAATAAACATACATAGTTCAAACTGTATATATATGTATATAAATATTGAGAAATATATATATATATAAAGAGAGGGAGAATTTTGAATTTTTAAGTAAGGGCTAAATACATTTTTGGCTTTTAACAAAGGCAAAAATACACAAACTTGCATATAACATAATATTCACTGAATGATTATATACCCTTGAATAATATGACAACTGCTAGTGAATAATTAATATTTCTGCCAAGACATAATCACATGATTCCACAGTAAATTACCTGTGAATGTTTTGTATTTCTGGTCCTGAATTAAAACCTCTCACACAGGAATACAGACACAGACCTACTAGAGAATGGACTTGAGGATATGGGGAGGGGGAAGGGTAAGCTGTTGACAAAGCGAGAGAGAGGCATGAACATTATATATGCTACCAAACGTAAGGTAGATAGCTAGTGGGGAGCAGCCGCATAGCACAGGGAGATCAGCTCGGTGCTTTGTGACCGCCTGGAGGGGTGGGATAGGGAGGGTGGGAGGGAGGGAGACGCAAGAGGGAAGAGATATGGGAACATATGTATACGTATAACTGATTCACTTTGTTATAAAGCAGAAACTAACACACCATTGTAAAGCAATTATACTCCAATAAAGATGTAAAAAAAAAATCTCACAATTTCCAAGTTCTTAAGTTCTTGACCTTCTCTTCCTCAGAAAAGACTTTATTGACTGCCTCTCTGTGGCAGGTCCTCTCAGCAATGCTCTATTGCAAAACTCTGCCTTTGATGATGGTAGTCTCAGTGTAATCCTTCTATTTATGTTTTGCCCACATCTCCCAGTAGACTGCAGGCTCCCAACGTCAAGGACCTTACCATTCTATGTTCTATTATATCTCTGGTGCCCAGAACTCATTGACATTTAATAAATGTTTGTTGAAATAAAATGTAATTTTTTTCCAGAAATCTAATAATTTAATAGAGGAAATATTTTAATCAATCACTTGGATGTCTATATATTGCCAACTCCTGAAATCTACAGTGATTTATTATTGATAAAAGTACTCCTTGTGTTTAAAGAATAAGGAATTTTTATATAGAATCAGGAAAACTGAAAGAAAAAATGATTTACTTTTAACTTGATTATTTGTTGGAAAACAAAATTGAAAATATAAAACAAACTTTACTTTTGTTCATTCTACACATTTTTATTGGATTCATACTATGTACAAGGTACTATATTAGCTCTTATGGGAGATGGAAAGATAAATGAGACATAGTTCCTCCTTGAAAGAATGAATTATACAGGACAGATATGAAATAGAAATATTGTAATTCAAGATAGAAAATGACAATTGGCTTTCGAGATTTACTACAGCAGTGCTTCTCAAACTTCTTTTTACTTCAACCCACAGTAGTAAATGTATTTTCCACTGTCATGTACATAAAATGGAAACAAATGTGTCACAGAACAATATTTTATCTTTATTCTATATATAAGAATACATATTTTATGGATCTATTTTGTATTCTATTTTATCTTTATTCTAATACTTTCTATACTATTGTTCTATACTATTTCTATACTATTGTTATTGTTAATATATTGTTATTCTATTCTATTCTATTCTTTTTGCTTAATAATGGGTGTTCACTTATTATGCTACTCACATAACACAGTGATAATCAGCAGTTTGAAAACACTGAACTACTTGGAGAATCAACTTCTTCAATGAGATAGTATTATGTTAATTTTGAACAAAAAACTGTCTAATATTCATACATGTAAACTTGAGGAAAAGGAATCATTCCAGACAGAAGGAAGACCATACATAAAAGTATTGAGAAAATATGTGAGGCATGAATAACTAAGAGCAAGTAGTTCAATTTGGCTGGTGTAATAAGCAAAATTCTAAGATGGCCCCTAAGATTCCTGCATCCTGATATACATACTTTGTGTAATATGCTGTTCTTGAGTGTAGCAGAACCTGTGACTATTAGGGCATATTATTGCCATGATTATACTACTTTCTCTAGCAAACAGGATTTTTATAGATGTAACTAAAGTCTCTAATCAAAAAAAGACTGTCTTGGGTGGGTCTGACCTAATCAGATGATGCCTCAAAGGGAGATTCAAACTCAGAGATGCATTTTCCTGACAACTGTGAATATTCAGGCTTCCTGAACTTATGCTGCAAGGGAATGAATTCTGTAAATACCACATGAGCTTGGAGGAGGACACTGAGTCAGCTCAGCCAACATCTCAGGATTGTAAGACCCTGAGCAGAGAACCCAGCAGAGTCCACCAGACTTCTGCCTTACCGAAGGGTGAGATCATAAATGGGTGTTGATTTAAGCCACTAAGTTTGTGATGATTTCTTACCTAACCATAGAAAACAGCTGGAGTGTGGGTGCACAAAGAAAACTAGTGAAAGAAATTCTTGGAGAGATAACTGAAATTCAGATCATAAGGTGCCATGAGAGCTGGTTAAAAACTTTCTTCTTTAGGAAATGTAAAGTTACAGAAGATTTTGGAGGAGGAAATTGCTTGGAAAGGAAAGTAAACACTGGAAGAGACGTCCCCACAATCATGCTATTCTCTAATTTATTATTTTAAATGTATTTTGCTTTTACAGTCCAGTGGACAGAAACATAAGTATGGGTATTGGTTTTAGGAATAGAAATACATAATGGAATAGGTATGGGTGTTGCTGGTAAAACACTATGTGGAAAAATATGTTAACATCATCATTTCTAGATTACTACTAATCTTTTAGATATTGATTATTCAAAAATTAGAATATCAATACATCGAATTCCTGCAATTTTGAACAAAGGCAAAAAATGGATCATATACCTTTTTTCACTAATATTTTGCTTCTTTCCTTGACATAAGAGCATGGCATTGATGATTACTCTTTGTAACGTAACATTTGTCTTTCCATCATAAGAATGTGATATTTTACTTATTACTAAATGACTGAATTAGACAATCTTAAGGCATAGAAGTCCTCAGACTTTAAGAAAGCTTTGTAGGGACATGAATGGCCAGAACAGTAACTGCCATCCATGAACAGTCTGACCCATTTACACCCAAGTACCACATACATTTTATCATTTTCTCTGTGTCCTATGATGTGAAATGCTTGGGAAACCCTGCCTTAGGGACTATTTTGCCTTTAGAAATACAATTATGGTTTCCACATCCCTCAGTGAGCAGCTTAGAGCCAGTGACATTTTCAGAGCTCTGTCAATCAGGAAACTATAGGATACCAACTATGACTCATACTTTTGACTGTATGTTTTAAGTCGAAATATTTCCTAAGATGCACAGTGAATGACTTTAAGAACAAGTGCTTCTCAAGGGATACTAGCATTTTGCATATCATTCTTTCAAGGTTTGCAGACTTGTTGATAATCTTGCCTAGTATTAAAATTTTACTAATTTAAAATAGACACCTTACCTCTGAACTGGATAAAAAGGAAACAATTCCTAAGTCGTTATTCCACAACATGAAATGGTATAAAATCATTATTAAATGCACATATTTGTTTGAAATGCAATCAAATTCTGTCCTTCACAAGCATAGTGAACTACAGTGTGACATTAAATGGTTAAAATGCAATACATACATTCTCTGTCTCACATACACATCTACCTAGATTTTCTTAAATTAGCAATGGCATCATATAATAAAAAGAAAACATATCTTAGATTTTTTTAAATATCTCTGAGCTCTAAAAGAGACTATTTTTATATCATACTCTCTTCAATAAAACAATACTACCT
Source organism: Pseudorca crassidens (assembly GCF_039906515.1). NCBI lineage: Eukaryota > Metazoa > Chordata > Mammalia > Artiodactyla > Delphinidae > Pseudorca > Pseudorca crassidens. The sequence continues at coordinate 27,039,739 of NC_090300.1, forward strand.
GATACAGCCAAAGAAAGAAAGCAAAAATCAACCAAATTATATTTCCCACCTATTTTATGGGGTAAACACTTTGATATCTTTAAAAAAGATTTTATTAGTGACTTTAGTACCACCTTCAAATTAACTTGTAAGCTTGCTAATTTACAACTGCGAAATCAAATCTCCCTTCCCCTTCTAAGTACCATGGTGGCACTTTTTCCTTGCTAACCACAAGGCAGTTTTTGCAATGGGCCAAAGACTGTACCTCTCTGTAAAAGAAATCCCGTAATTTTTATGTGTTAAGAAATTGAGTTTTGGGGTTGCAAAGCACACTGGATGGTGATCATGGGCCTCCTTCCTTTTTGCAACACAACACTTCAGAAATGGCTTAATATATTTAAATCTGATTTATCTGATGTGTGGTCTTAATAGCCATACCAATTTCCATTGCTTATCATCATGCTTAAAGAATGATCAATTTTAAATGAATGAATTAATTAATGTGATATAAGATTAAAATCGTAGGAGGCATCAATAAAAACTTAAGGGAGGGCTTCCCTGGTAGCGCAGTGGTTGAGAGTCCTCCTGCCGATGCAGGGGACACGGGTTCGTGTCCTGGTCGGGGAAGATCCCACATGCCACGGAGCGGCTGGGCCTGTGGGCCATGGTCGCTGAGCCTGCGCATCCGGAGCCTGTACCCCGCAACGGTAGAGACCAGAACAGTGAGAGGCCGCATACCGCAAAAAAAAAAAAAAAAACTTAAGGGAGTGAAGTTGGAATATGTATAATTTTATGAATTCAATGTTATTATAAAAGTGGTGGTGCTCTCCTTCTATATGTTGAAAATATCAGCTACACAATATCTCTAATGTTGCTACTCACATCATGTTTTACCTGCTTTATCAACAGCAACCTCAGTCAGCCCACAAAATGTCTGATTTAAATTATACCTTTGGGAGCAAAAATCTACTTAAGACCCCCTAATCCATGCCACAGCAGTGAGCACTTTTTTGGTGGGGAATTGTATAGAAGTCTTCTCAGATAATAGGCAGAAATTTTGTAGCCATCTCTGATAGTTCCTGACTATATTCTATGTACTCAATCTGTTGCTAAGTGTTGTTGATTCTTTAAATTTTAAAAAAATTCTGTATTTTCACTTTATTTCTACTGTTTACACTCTAAGTTAACCTGTTGTCTCCTAAATGTCTGGATGATTACAACAGTCCTTTACCTAAATTTACTAATGGGCCTCTTTTCTCAGAGTAACAAAACTAATCTCCTAATATATTGCTTATACCAATGGAAAGGACCAACGTACCAAAAACACTGCCACTGATAGCAAGTCTCAAAATCATATTCTAGCTTTTTAGACTCTCTTTGTTGTGCATACCTTGCTTATTAAGTTCTTTTTACTAGCAGTCCTCCAAATGAACTCCAATACTGTTAGACTGAATTCTTTATAGCTATGATTATCAACCATGATGTATATAAACATAAGGGTATACTGAAAAATTAGTAACAAATTGAAAATTAAAGGATCAAGGTTTGATTGATAACACAAAGGCTCAGATTATCAAATTAAATTCAAATGAACAGAGATATTTCTCAGTGTTAAACTTTACTAAAAATTCAAATAACACTGATAATAAGATACAGGTCAAAGCACAGAGAAGGTTTAAAGTATCGACTAGCTCCCCAGATAGTTTTTCACCACATTAGGACTGACTCTAGTCCATATTTAACATATGAAGTGCAAAATGATGCATATGAGACATGGCTTGCAGAAAAGGAGATACTTCAGTCATGAAACAACTCTATTTTATACTCTAATTATTATACAGAAGAAATGACATTCCTAGCAGGTCATGAATCCATAAATCCATAAATTCTAGATTTATTTACCATAAGCAATTTTCAGAGCCCTGAAACTCCTCTTAGATGTATTCCATAGATAAAGACTCTTCATTATCTTTCTGATATCAAATATCTTCATAGATTTGGCATGACCATTTCTTTTCTTTACTCCCAGGGACATTAATCCTCTGGAAAGTAGAGTGAGTTGCTACTAACCTTTTGTTTTCAGCTTGCAAATAGCTCCTGAGGAGGAAATATGAGGATATTTCATATACATGATCTCTTGGGTGGGAAAGAAAGAGGCAAGGTTACAGGAAGATTACCTGGGAATAGTGAATAACCCTGGATTCAACCATTATGTCTATGTGCATATCTATTCATATAATCTACTGAGTGTTTGTGGCCAACAGGAAAACCAACAAACTGACAACTGACGATCCTTTAAAAGTGGTTGCCAACTTTCATGCTTTCAGAAGCTACACATTTAATGGAAATATATAAAATTGCCTGATCTAAGACAATACACAGGTACTAGTGGAGTACAAGACATTGAAGGGTTCAAGCTGCACCTATAAGCCGTTGATTTTAAATATTTAAATTCTCTGCTGGCCACCCAAAAGAGTACTGTGCAATATTTTATTAGCAAAAAAACAAATTGCCATTCCGATAAAAGAACACTTTTTTCTTGACCATATATATTAAGAAAAAATAAATTTATTCAGACACTAATTTAAAAATCATTTATTCAAGTATATAAAAATGAGTAAGACATGATCCCTCATGAGAATATAAAGAAATCCTCACACTCTTAGGAAAAGACTAATTGTTCTATGACCATGATAACAAGTAGTCACCAGAACTGATTTAAAAACTGCTTAATCTATAAATGACATTTTTATTCTGTTTGTCCTTTAGATTCTCTGTCAGCTGAGCAATGATCAACAATGGTTTGACCTCTGACTGTTTCACTGAGTACATGTTTCTGAATTTATTCTATTATCCTAGGACATATAACCAAATAAGTCTTTGCAAAAAGTAATTGTGTTAGTTCCCTGTGGCTGCTATAACAAATTACCACAAATGTAGTGGTTTAGAAAACAAATTTATTATCTCACAATTCTGGAGTCCAGAAGTTCAATATTAAGGTAGTCAGTATGGACAAATTGGCAACTGGTCTAACTCCTGACCCCTACAAAATCTTCATAAAAGTGCCCCTGTCGATTTGTGAAAGAAAGTTCTTTTTCTTTAGACCATATTTTGTGGTAAAGGTTGATGAACTGTTGATTGTAGGACCCTTTTCTAGCCCCTGCCTAATAAACTGAGGATCATTCATAACCACACATTTTTACCAATTGTGATGGTCTCTTTCTTGTTTATCATGAACTTGTCACTATCCAAAATATCTAGAAGAAATTCTGGTTCCTTTTATAAGCTCATACTATAATCAAAACTTTGAAATTAGCTTGGTGAAAGGTAAAAATTTTGTCTTAAAATAAGAGTGGCCATTATGGGAAATTTTTGACATGTGAAAAATCAACTAACTAATACGTTGAAGAGGGAGCTCTAGAAAAATTAGAAGATAAAATGCAAAACAGTCAGCTTCCTTAATCAAATCCAAAGAAAAATCTAATTCCAAAATAGTCTCTCTCAACCATTCTCTTTTTAATCTTCTAAAACCTAATCTCCTTTCACTGCTTTCTCTCTCAACTTTATCAGCCCAACGCACCTATATTCCTTCTTTTGCTTATGCTTCTTTATCTGACCTCCAAATGTGCTTATCCTTTCTTCAGGTATCTTCAAGAAAATAACAATCATTTAAAAAATTCATATATCTTAAGACAAATCTTTGGATGCTAGCTTTAAACCCTGTTCTAGACCTGAGTGGAGTGCTTTAACTAAGGATTTCCTTAAACTTCAGAAACTGAAGAAATCAGGATTGTATTAGATGCATAGTGTCCTGGACTATGAGATGTTAGCAAATTAGATCACTTAATTAATAGTCTTTCATGAGAGACAGAGAGAAATAAAAAGAAATGCTTAAAATTATCAGGGTAAAAAGATTATAAATATCTAATCTAATTATATATTAAAAAAATTTTTTTAATTGAGAAGGAACTATACTATTCAAGTCCACTTTAAAAACTTTTCACTTATGGGCATATTCCGCAAAGATTGAAAATTGTAAAGAAAATTAAGATAAGAAATTGACTACAGGAAACTTTCAAACAGTGCTCTGGTGTATTCTGGTATGGATTTAATAGCTGAAGTAAAGGGAACTTTAGACTCTGTTTTCAGAAATAGGGAAGTAAAATCAAAATATAGAATTGCCAGATATGGGTATATATGTATATGTAGAGCTGATTCACTTTGTTATAAAGCAGAAACTAACATACCATTGTAAAGCAACTATACTCCAATAAAGATGTTAAAAAAAAAAGAACCCAAAACAATATGTAGCTGAATATTTTTGAAAAGGTCTTAGAAAATAAACAAGCTAGAAACTAAAACAAACTTATGGTGCACTAGATAAAACAACTGGTTTCAGAAATAAAAACAAGATCAAAAAGTCTTCTGTTCTTTCAGAGTTCAGAGCCTATTATGGGTAAAGACCTCAGCAGATGCTGCAAACAAAGGCCCATTAGAAGAAGCAGTGCCCCATGATGCATAAGAAACAAAAAGGCAACTGTACAGAATTTGCCCAATTATGCTCTGAGGGCAATGTTAGCATTGAAAATTTCTCAATTTTTCTCTAAATTTCCAAGAGAACTTTATTTATATTTATAAATATAGGTAGACAATAATTCAGCTTTCTTGTTGACAGAGTGCCACCTCCATAGGCCATCAGATCTTCAGGGTTAATTTTAAAGGGATTTTCAAAGGAAAAAGGGAGGTTAATTAACCAGCTTTAAGAGTGAAAGCAAAAAAGAAATTTCATTTAAATAAAAAATGTCTGATTGGGCCAAAATATGAAAGAATAAGGTAAAAGACAATCTTGAAGTGGATAGTAAATTGTAGAAAGCTTGACAGGGAAATGAACTATTTGCCTTGGTTTGCCAGAACCCCTCAAGTAGATGGAATTGCCAACATTTCTAAATCCTTTCCCAGGTCCAACCTGTAACTCATTTGGTGACTCATCAAAAAGATACTTCTTACATCTTGTGTTATAACCCCTAAAATGTAATAGGTAGAATCTACTTCGAAAATCAACCTTTCCAGTAATATACTATAAAGATTATTTCGTTTTTTGAAAAAGTTTTCTTAAATATGATCAGATTACTGCTGATCTTAACATTAATATACATGTACTATGTATGATTCAAAAAAAAAAGGAAAAATCTTAAGAATCATCTATGGTTCTAGAATCCCTAAGGGAAAAAGACTCCATGGTACAAACAAAATATGTGGAACAATACACACAGGAGTACAGATTAATTCTTACAAGATTATCATAATCTTTTCATATGCATGAAATGTTAGGCTATGCTCTGGGATTTTTAACAGCATGGCACACATCAATGACCTGTTGCCTATCGTAGCCTATCTCTTGATATAGTAGTCAAGTCTTACTCTCCTTGCCTCAGCAATTTCAGCCTTGGGAAAATTAACTACAGATTCTTCAGCACTTATACTAGATAACCATTAAATCTGATGGTACCTTATGTAGAATAATTCCTAATGTTAATGGAAAACATTCAATATGTTTTAACTAATTGACAAACTGATTGTGAAAAATTTTTGCTTTCTTTTCTTTCTGTAGTAAAACACTCTCAATTCGTCACCTCTATCATTCTTAACCAAAGAAGGAGTAATTCATAATTATCTTTCTGAGGCCTAAGAAGTATTCATGTACAGATTCTGATATTCTGGATACTCTGTTAACAAAGTCTGAAGTATTATTTTTTGTTTTTATGTCTTCCTTTGAAAATTAAAAATGACAATGACAGTCTGGTGATGCAATAGCTAATCTATAATATCCAATCTTCACCAGAAGTCAATCAACTCCAAAAGCCATAATTATGGCATTTCAAGAGCATCTCAAATACTAAAAATAAAAGTATAAGTATGTATATAGTATATTATGGAATGATTATTACTTGATGCCTTCATGGTACCAAATAAATTGTTGCAATAAGTTTAGAGGATCACAGTATGTAGAGAAAATACTTTAACAGATAATCATGTTAAACTGGTATATATATATGACTAAAGTTATGTTTATGTAAAAGAAAGAAAAACCATTTAGAAATTTAGGGATCTCATTATGTACACACAATGCGTGGCCTCAATTCGATAAAAATTTGAATATAATTGAGTTGTTAGGTTCATGAGAATAAGATCTGGCACAGCCAGAATGGCTGCCTAGCAGCACCAGATATAACTTCAAGTTGACATTTGCTAAAAATTCTCCATGAGACAATCTCTCACAATCAGTACAAATTGATCATCATATGAAATAGTAATTAGCAAAATTTTTTTAGAATAATATAAGATGTAGTCATAGTATGCTGCAACTTTAGTTATATAAAAACTGTAATGGTGGTGCATAGAATTGAACCATATCCTGAAGAATACTTTGAACATCTGTAAGTAGCTTATACAATTGCTTCTCTCTATTAGTTATAAAAATATTCTATTAATAGAATTCATATTTTTGAATGGACTTGAAACATTATATTGCCAAAACCACAGCACTTATAGTGGGAAAAACCCCACAACTATAAATATTGTATTTCTTATCTAACGTATTCCACATTACCTGTCCAACAGTAAAGGAACACATTTTACTGAGATAATTATTATGAATTATGCAAGGCTGGTCTTTTGCTCAAGAACTTGACTCTTTTTATTATCTTTAAACTCTGGAAAAATGGAAAGAACTTTATAGGAAATTGAAATTTGTAATATTTGATGCCTTTAACTGTGATTCTAGATAGAACCTCCAGAAAATGAAGATCAACAGAAGCTGTCTAATGACTCAAGATCCTCAAAACAAGTTGATGCCTTCCCTAAGTAGATAGTTTCTACCTAAGACCAAAGGGACACCTGAAATTATTGATTTTCACACTCAACTTTGTTAATTTGGTCATATATTTCTTCTTTATGTGTGTGTACATGTGTATGTGTGTGTATAATTTCCCTTTAAGATTTATCAAGGGCAATTACCACTATAAATCTATATTTCAACACTCCCAAGTTATTCCTAAGACAAACACTTTAAGTAATTATTGAATATGTTCTGTAAAATGAACAGATTATTTGAAGAAGATGGCTTTTTATCATCCTCTATTTATTAAGTCTTCTTTAAAATAGTCCAAAGAGATAAAACCCTTCCTGGAAAAAAAAAATAATTGTCAGTTGAAAGACTCTTGAGGATAGTGCTTTCATCCATAGAAGTTGGAAAACATAAGACGGTCATAAAAAATGTGTGTCTTATTTTGTTTAACATAGCTAATAATTCAATTCATGTTTTCTGATCCCCAAATCCAATTTCAATTTCTCAGATGAAAAACAAAATAGCTTTGGCTTTTTCTTTTGGTAAAACATAGGAAATCTACACAACTGGTAATATTTCATGTGCTATCTGGCTTAACACTACAGGTAAAATTAAACAATCCATATCTAAGTTAAAAGAAAAGCTAACTTGCTTATTTCAGATAGATAGACTTAAGGCATTACTAGGACTTATCTTCTTGAACATTTGTGGGTAATATTTATATAGAGACATCCAGTGCCACCTTTTATTACTTTTAGTTTTCTGGTCTCACAGTTGCTCAATGTATATATACAGAATCTTAAATAAATTTATATATCCACTATTCAAAGAGATAGTTCAAAAAATAATTAAAAGACAAAAACATAATGAAATTAAGCTAATTGATACTGGAGCATAAAATCAGTCCTTCACCAAAAAACAAAGCCCCAAATCCTCATGCTCAAAGAAAATTAACAACAATGGTTAAAATCTAGTTAATCCTTGATAGTCTCTCCTGCAGCCTTGGCTGAAAAAAATGAAAAAGGAAAGGGTAAGATTAAAAACAAGTCCCCATATCCATGGGGAAACCAACTGTTCTTTAGCCATAATAATAAGTAGCCACTAGAACTGGTTAGACACGTTTAATCAATAAATTATAGTTCTATAGTTATAGAACAACCAAAATCCAGTGTGCATTTCTATTTAACCAGTGACTTTTTTTTTTCCTCAGTGAACAAGCCTCTGGACACCAATCAGATAACAGCACCTTATTTTACTTATTTATTTATTTATAGACAATCAGACATGGATTCATTCCCATAAATGGACTCCTTGGACCAACCTATCACTAATGGTCTCACCTGAGTAGCCAGACTTCTACAGGTGACATTAACTCATTCAGACCTCTGAAAATCTGCCAGTAACTATCTGAACATAAACAGCCTCAAAAGCCATCTCAGTTTCTTTATTAAGCATTTTGGCATTAATTTTTTCTTTGTTTTCTTTTTAAGCAGGAGGATGACAAGCATGTTTACCATCAAAGTCACTTTTGAATTTAAATGGTAACTGTAAAAGAGAAAGTGGAGTTCGGAGAGATAAGAAAGGAGTTAAGAGTCTATGTGAACGTGTATGGGAGTTTGAAGTAAAGCAGCAGGAATGCAGATAGAGAGGATGAGGTGCACTTTAGAAAGAAGACAATAAATTGAGTTCAAGGATAACATGAAAAGATTTTTTTTTTAATCCAGATTTTATCAATGCAGCGCCAGGTAGAAAAAACACATAATTAATACTGTTTTATATCCCCTGTCAAGATTAGATGCTGAGCCCAAACCAATTTAGAGGTAGTAATGATCAATCACTCTGTAAAAATATTCACTAGTCATTAATTTAAAAAAATATTTTTCCAATAGTGGTACTTACACCAAATTGTGGACTTAGCTTAAAATAGGTGTCAAACCTTTCTACCAAATGAGAATGCAAAAGGATGAAGAAAATAAAATACTTAAAAAATAATGACTCCACTGGTTCTATATTCTCAGAATAAAAATAATAAAATAATTCCTATTTAGTGGTGTGCTTTGTATATCATTTTCATTTACCTTAAGGTCAAATGGTAGACTCTGAACTGGGAGAAGTCTGAATAACAATTTCTGAAGACTGTGGAATTTGTATTGCTTTTTCTGTTGTTTCTTTCACCTTCTATTTTTGCTGTGCTGTAAGTTTACTGCCTGATTAATAGGGTACATTAGCACCAACACAGCATCTGGTTATCAGTGAAAACTTGCATTCACAATTTCCTTGATGAAGATACAAGTGGATGAAATAACTCACCCTGAATAGCCAAGATGCCATCAGCCTTGCCAAATTTAGAATTCAATATATTTTTTAAAAAATGTAATCCCTACCTAGACGACAAAATTTGAGTTCCTACTGAGGAGTCCAAAATAATTTAAAATGCTTGATGTTCTACATGAGAAACAGAAATATTGTATAGCAATATTTAATTATTATAGTTATAATACATTGTTTATAGAAAATAGTGACATTAAATAATTTAGAAGACAATACCACCTGGAAAGAGCTGATTAAAAAAGAAGTATTGGATGTTTGGTACCTATTTGAAGGTTTTCTTTATTAAGTAAAACCAATTTTCTATATTCTCAATGATGGCATAGCTGTCATGTAATAATAAAACAAACCTGTCTGGGAAAGTCATTGTGTTAAGCTCAACATGGCGCAAACATGAATCAGACGTGAGTCTCAATTTAAGGAGCTCAAAGTCTAGTCAGAGACACAGTGACATGTAAATTTTACTATACTACAAAAGGATAAGTGCTATAATAAAGCTATAACAAATGGTGTCAACAGAAAGAAAGGAGTTATTTATTCCTTCTGATTTATGCATTCTTACCTTTGCTTAGTTTGTTACTACAGTGTCTGAATCAATATTTTTCAATGCCGACTGTACAGTATAATCACTTGGGGGTAATTTTTTAAAAAAGGTAAATATTCCACAACTAGAATTATGAAGATAGTCTCTTCAAAAAATGGTGTTGGAAAACTGGACAGCCACATGCAAAATAATGAAACGACCACTATCTTACACCATACACAAAAATTAACTCAAAATGGATTAAATATGTGAACATAAGACCTGAAACTATAAAACTCCTAGAAGAAAACACAGGCAGGAAGCTCCTTGACATCAGTCTTGGCAATGATTTCTTTGGATTTGACATCAAAAGCACAGGCAAGTAAAGTAAACAAGCATGACTACATCAAAGCTTCTTAACAGCAAAGGAAGTCATCAACAAAATGAAAAGGCAATCTAAAGATCAAGAAAATATTTGCAAATTATACATCTAATAAGGAATTAATATGCAAAATATATAAAGAACTCATACAACTCAATAGCTAAAAAACAAACAATTAAAAAATGGGCAGAGTATCCTGAGACATTTTTCCAAAGATATACAGATGGTCAACAGGTACATGAAAAGGTGCTCAAGATTGCTAACTGTCAGGGAAATACATATCAAAACCACAATGAGATATCACCTCACACCTGTTAGAATGGCTGTTATAAAAAGACAAGAGATAACAAGTGTTGGCAAAAATGTAGAGAAAAGGGAACACTTGTGTACTGTTGTTAGGAATGTAAATTGCTGCAGCTACTATGGAAAACAGTATGGAGCATCCTCAAAATATTAAAAATAGAACTACCATATGACCTAGCAACTCCATTTCTGGATATTTATCCAAAGAAAACAAAAACACTAACTGGAAAAGATATATGCAACCCCATGTTCATTGCAGCATTATTCATAATAGCCAAAATATGGAATCAACCTAAGTGTCCATCAATGATTAAATGGATAAAGAAAAGAAGTATATCACATATTTATCTGGGTACAGGGGCTCAAAAGGTAGAGACTTCCAGTTAAAAAATAAATAAGTCCCAAGGATGTAATATACAGCATGGTTACTATAGTTATTAATACTCTACTGTATATTTGAAAGTTGCTAAGAGACCAGATCTGAAAAGATCTCATCACAAGGAAAAAAATTTTAAGTGTTGTTGATGGATGTTAACTAATTTTATTGTAGTGATCATTTCACAATATATACAAGTATCAAATCATTATGTATATTTGTACACCTTGATGGAAGACATTTTCACATACTGAGGTATGGGGAAGTCATTCTGGCTTATACATGATTTAAGTTGAACTTTATGCTAACTAGAACAGCCTGTATTGTGCCCTGTCACACATGCAGTATACACATGCTTTAATCATTACAGAAAAAGAATGCATTTAAAAAATTAAGATGGAGTGACTGTGGTTAAAGCATCCAGGATAGAGCACAGTGGCCATTTTGGATTTGGTGTCAGACATGTTTTTTAATTACTGATATGATAACTTGAATTTTCTGAACTGTATCAGACTCAAGGATACCACCAGCCATTCTCAAAACAATATCTGCTAGGAGCTACCAGTTACAACCTTATTGTCTCAAGGTCTCCCCTTGCAATTATGCAAGCATTTCAAACCCCAAACAATCCGTACTTAACAAGCACCCTTACTTCTTGTCAGTTCCAATCCTAATTCTTGACAACAGCTTATGTAATTTTGTGCTTTTTGCCTTTACAAGCCCATTTTGTAGTCCAGTGGACTACAAGTACTTCCTGAAACTGTGTGTCCTGAGCTATAGTCCTCAGTTTGGCTCAAATAAAACTCTTTTCTATTCTTATTATAGATTGGTTATTGATTATTTTTGTTGATAACCTGAAGCTAATATAACGTTATATATCAATAATACCTCAATTTTTTTTAAAAAAAAGCATACACACACAAAGAAAACTCAACTACTATTAGAATGATCATAAATTTAAAGTTGCCAATCAATGAGGCTTTAACAACTGAACAGTGATACAACAGTTCTCATGCCCACCTAATGCCTTGTACTGACTGGTTCCAGGGTGCTAAGCCTCAACAGACTGACATGGAAGGGCAATAGCAGGAGACTCACCAGGTTTTCCAGTAATTTCCTGAAAATCTCTAATTCATGCTCTCCCAGCCGGCTCTTCTGCAGGGGTCCAAAGGTGCTCGCTGCCCACTTCACGGAGCTGACCTCATGGAGTTGGTACTTCAGCTCCATGAAGATTAGGTTCTCCATTTTCCCAGAACTGGATAGAGCAGACACCTGGGACAAAGAGCAGAAAACTGTCAGCTCATGTGTGTGTGCACAGGTACCCAGACACTTACCTATGTCCATACGTGACCAGGGAGGTTTAGGAACAGAAACTTCTGGAACACTGACTGCATTGGGCTTTTTCTCCCCAGAGGAAAGGCCACCCCAAATTTGTTGGGCATGTACCCATTTCCAGGGAAAAAGATATTAGTAGGGTTTTTTTCTTAATGTCAGTGCTTAGATAGAGGGGGAAATAGCAAGTATTAAACCTTAAGAATAAAATAATACAGAGGACTGAAAATTTACCTAGGATACACACACACACACACAAAAAGAAAAGGTAAATGGGCCATAACTAGAATAATGAGTCAGTGGTAGGGAATGAACATAGGTAGTGTGAAAAAATTTCAAGTGATTTTACTATGCAGCAAAGATTAAAACCTTCTTTTCATCCATTTCCTCTCTAACTTAAACCTGGTTCTCATCTGATCACGTTTCCCCTGGAATCACTCTCAAGGGGTGACCATTCATTTTTTTTCTTTTTTTTTTTTTTTACATCTTTATTGGAGTATAATTGCTTTACAATGGTGTGTTAGTTTCTGCTTTATAACAAACTGAATCAGTTATACTTATATATATGTTCCCATATCTCTTCCCTCTTGCGTCTACCTAGCTCCCACCCTCCCTATTCCACCCCTCCAGGCGGTCACAAAGCACCAAGTTGATCTCCCTGTGCTATGCGGCTGCTTCCCACTAGCTATCTACCTTACGCTTGGTAGTGTATATATGTCCATGCCTCTCTCTCGCTTTGTCACAGCTTACCCTTCCCCTTCCCCATATCCTCAAGTCTGTTCTCTAGTAGGTCTGTGTCTTTATTCCTGTCTTACCCCTAGGTTCTTCATGACTTTTTTTTTTTCTTAAATTCCATATATATGTGTTAGCATACGGTATTTGTCTTTCTCTTTCTGACTTACTTCACTCTGTATGACAGACTCTAGGTCTATCCACCTCATTACAAATAGCTCAATTTCATTTCTTTTTACGGCTGAGTAATATTCCATTGTAAATATGTGCCACATCTTCTTTGTCCATTCATCCGATGATGGACACTTAGGTTGTTTCCATCTCCAGGCTATTGTAAATAGAGCTGCAATGGACATTTTGGTACATGACTCTTTGAATTATGGTTTTCTCAGGGTATATGCCCAGTAGTGGGATTGCTGGGTCATATGGTAGTTCTATTTGTAGTTTTTTAAGGAACCTCCATACTGTTCTCCATAGTGGCTGTACCAATTCACATTCCCACCAGCAGTGCAAGAGGGTTCCCTTTTCTCCACACCCTCTCCAGCATTTATTGTCTCTAGATTTTTTGATGATGGCCATTCTGACTGGTGTGAGATGATATCTCATTGTAGGTTTGATTTGCATTTCTCTAATGATTAATGATGTTGAGCATTCTTTCATGTGTTTGTTGGCAGTCTGTATATCTTCTTTGGAGAAATGTCTATTTAGGTCTTCTGCCCATTTCTGGATTGGGTGGTTTGTTTTTTTGTTATTGAGCTGCATGAGCTGCTTGTAAATTTGGAGATTAATCCTTTGTCAGTTGCTTCATTTGCAAATATTTTCTCCCATTCTGAGGGTTGTCTTTTGGTCTTGTTTATGGTTTCCTTTGCTGTGCAAAAGCTTTTAAGTTTCATTAGGTCCCATTTGTTTATTTTTGCTTTTACTTCCATTTCTCTAGGAGGTGGGTCAAAAAGGATCTTGCTGTGATTTATGTCATAGAGTGTTCTGCCTATGACCATTCTTTTTTTTTTTTTTTTTGCGGTACGCGGACCTCTCACTGTTGCGGCCTCTCCCACTGCGGAGCACAGGCTCCGGACGCCCAGGCTCGGCGGCCATGGCTCACGGGCCCAGCCGCTCCGCGGCATGTGGGATCCTCCTGGACCGGGACACGAACCCATGTCCCCTGCATCGGCAGGCGGACTCCCAACCACTGCGCCACCAGGGAAGCCCTATGACCATTCATTTTTAACAAACCAGTTCCACTAGGCCTGCAGTGGGATAGTGTCCTACTCTCAGTTGCTTTCTTCTCTCTAAAAAAAAGCTTCCAACTTTGAAGTTAGTACAACCTATCCTTGTTACAGTCATGGACAGATCTCTTTGCTCACCTGTTCATTCCTTGAAGATCTTCATATTTGCCTCAGTCTCTCTCTCTCCAAAACAATTCCTGCCATATTACTTATAATTCCAATATCTACAGAGAACTTTTTAATAACCTAGATCCCTTCCTCCTAATTATCTTCTCCATCCCCCTATTTCAGTTATTCATTTTACATAGACTTAGACTTTGTCACTCTCAATAACTATATACTCTCCATAATCTTTTTCATTTATAAATTTTTTTAATATAAATTTAAAAGGTTACACTCCATTCAGTTATTACAAAATATTGGCTGCATCTACTGTGTTGCATCTACTGTGTTGTACAATACATTGGGTTTTTTTTCAGATATATACCCAGGAGTGGAATTACTAGATCATATGGTAGTTCTATTTTTATTTTTTTTTTGAGAAAATGCTATACTGTTTTCCATAGTGGCTGCACAAGCTTACACTCCTACCAACAGTGTACAAGAGTCCCCTTTTCTCCACATCCTTTCCAACATTTGTTATTTGTGTTCTTTCTGATGATAGCCATTCTGACAGGTGTGAGGTGGTATCTCATTGTGGTTTTGATTTGTATTTCCCTGATGATTGGCGATGTTGAGCATCTTTTCATCAATATACAGAAATCTGTTGCAGTTCTATACACTAACAGCAAACTATCAGAAAGAGAAATTGAGAAAATAACCCCATTTACCATCACATCAAAAAGAATATAATACCTAGGAATACACCTACCTGAGGGGCAAAAGATCTGTACTCCAAAAACTGTAAAGCACTGATGAAAGAAACTGAAGAGGACACAAACAGATGCAAAGATATACCATGTTCGTGGATTGGAAGAATCAATATTGTTAAAATGATCATACTATCTGAGGCAATCTACAGATTCAATGAAATCCCTATCAAATTACCAATGGCATTTTTCACAGAACTAGAACATATGACTTAAAAACTTGTATGATTTGTAAAGCAGAAATAGAGACACAGACATAGAGAACAAACATATAGATACCAAGGGGGAATGAGGGGTTGGGATGAATTGGGAGACTGGGATGACATATATACACCATTGATACTATGTATAAAATAGATAATTAATGAGAACCTACTGTATAGCACAGGGAACTCTACTCAATGCTCTGTGGTGACCTAAGTGGGAAGGAAATCCAAAGAGAGGTTATATATATGTATATATATATACCTGATTCACTTTGCTGTACAGTAGAAACTAACACAACATTGTAAAGCAACTATACTCCAATAAAAATTTTAAAAAAATAAAAAATAACTAGAAATCAAAAACAAATTTTTTGTATGAAACACAAAAGACCCCAAATAGCCAAAATCATCTTGAGAAAGAAGAACAGAGCTGGAGGAATCATGCTTCCTGACTTCAGACTATACTACAAAGCTACAGTAACCAAAACAGTATGGTACCAGCACAAAAATAGACAGATCAATGGAAGAGGATAGAGAGCTCAGAAATAAACCCATACACTTATGGTCAACTAATCTATGACAAAGAAGGCAAGAATATACAATGAAGAAAAGACGGTCTCTTCAATAAGTGGTGCTGGGAATACTGGACAGCTACATGTAAAAGAATGAAAGTAGAACATTCTCTAACACAATATACAAAAATAAACTCAAGATGGATTAAAGGCCTAAACGTAAGGCCAGATACTATAAAACTCCTAGAGGAAAACATAGGAGAACACTCTTTGACATAAATTGCAGCAATATTTTTTGGATCTGTCTCCTAAAGCAAAGGAAATAAAAGCAAAAATAAACAAACGGGACCAATTAAATGTAAAAACTTTTGCACAGCAAAGGAAACCATAAACAAAACAGAAAGACAACCTACTAAATGGGAGAAAATATTTTCCAATTATATGGCCAATATATAAGCAGTTCATATAACTCAACATCAAAGAAAAAACAAACAACCCAATTAAAAATAGACAGAAGAAATGAATAGACATTTTTCCAAAGAGGGATTGCACATGGCCAGCAGGAACATGAGAAGATGCTCTCCATAATCTTAATTTCAATTGTCATGCTCTTTGATCCACATCTACAACATAACCCCAAGACATTTTCCAATACCATGATTTTAATTTTTTTAAATTCCACTAGAATTGTAAGTCCACTGATCTTATCATAATTTTACTGTTTTGTTTACAGTTTTACTAAATTTTTTACAAATGCCTCTTTTCATGGATTAAATTAAATCCTTGATCATTATCAATCTTTTGATGTGCGCTTAAGTCTCTTACCTTCTATTCATCATATGGTACTATACTAACACAACAGTCATTCTGTTTAAAGCCAACTCTTTGTATGTTCCTGGGCAGCTAATAACTAGAGAAAACCATTTAACCTTGTAAACTTGTCCCATCATATAATGATTAATAACCAGAAGTGGAACTATCATAATGTCCAACAATCCTATGGCTTTCTAGAATACATTCAGTCCCCCATCTTTTAGATGACTATTATGCCTCCTCATTTCCCATCACACCTCCAACTCCTCTCCCCAACATTCTCAGTGTCAGCTATTGATCCTACTTTCTATTTCATTGAGAAAATACAAAACAATCAGTGCTTCTAAAAGTTCTACCACATTTACCCTCTTGCCTACAAAAATGACAATTAGTTTTGTTTTCTTTTCTGATAAAATTTCCATATTCCTACTTAAATGATCATGTATGTGCTAGATCCCATAATCTCTTGCCAGCTCAACTGCCTCAGAAGTTGCTTATTTTCTCTTCTGAATTATCATTTTTCCTTCTAATGTATAATTCCAAATGTACTCTAACATTTCCCATCGTAGTGAAAAATTTTCTCTTGATCCAACAGCTCCCCAAGCTACCACCATATTTATTTACTCCTGTTCAGAATAAAACTTCTGAATGACTTTTATATACTCACACTCCCAATTTCTCTCTCCCAATTTTTTTTACGTTGAGTGTACCCCAGTAAAACTTCTGTGGTACTTACTCGATTGAAACAGCTATTGATAGAATCACTCATGAATCCCACTTGATCAATTCTCCATCTTCATGTTACTTAATGTAACAGCCATATTGGGCATAGTTTCTCATTCATTCATTTTTGAAATAAACTTCTTCACATGGCTTTTAAAAACCACATTGAGATATTTTTATATTCTACTTCTCTGGCCACTGCTTTACAGACTCCATTTTTAGTTTCTCCTATTCTCCCTGCCCTCTTAATGCTGGAGTGCAACAGGTGGCAATTTTGCCCCTCTTCTCTTTTGTTGCTTCACTTACTCCCTAGATATTTCATGTAGTCTCAAGGAGTTAAATACTATCTCAACACTCAAAATTATATATATATATATATAATTATTATTATTATTATTTTTGCAGTACGCGGGCCTCTCACTGTTGTGGCCTCTCCCGTTGCGGAGCACAGGGTCCGGACACTCAGGCTCAGTGGCCATGGCTCATGGGCCCAGCCGCTCCGCGGCATGTGGGATCTTCCCGGACCAGGGCACGAACCCATGTCCCCTGCATCAGCAGGTGGACTCTCAACCACTGCGCCACCAGGGAAGCCCTCAAAATTATATCTTCAGTGTCAATCTCTCCACTGGACTCCAGATCCATGTTTAAAATGTCTATTCAACATCAATACTTGGTGTCTAAAGGCATTTCTAATTGAGGTCCTGATCATCCTCGAATTCTGCTACTTTCAGTCAAAGTAAAAGCCAGTAAAAGCCAGCATCATTTTTTTCAATTGCTCCGACAAAAAACAAAAATCGTTATCATTCTCGATTTCTTCCCTTCTCATGCATTTCACTTCCAGGCTGTCAGCAAAATTGTTAACTCTACAGATATTTTTTTTTCCAGAATCTAACCACTCCCTACCACTTCAACTGCTACCAATCCAGTTAAATCAACATTATCTCTAGACTAGAAAACATAGCCTCTAACCAATCCCCCACCTTCCATCCTCTCCCCATTGTAAACTATTTTCTATGCTGTGAGCAGAGTCATCTGTTTTAAACTATAAATCTGATCATGCCTCTCTTCTGCACAAAACATTAGAAAGGAAAATAATAATTTTAATTTCAAAACAACCTTTCCCTATCTGTCTCAGAGTAAAAGGCAATTGTTTTTCCAATGGCCCAACATTAGTTAATGTAATGTTAGCTAGCTGCCATAACAGAGCCACAGATGTATAAGGGCTTAAATGTAATAAATGTTTACTTTTGATTCTCATAAGTCTTAAAACAAGCATTTCTAATTGGAAGGTATTTCCCTTGCCCATGGCAGTTCAAGGCCATGAATTCAATCTCATGTCTCCACCCTCTTAAGCACGTGGCTTCCATGGTGACTATGCTTATCTGTCTCATGTCAGCGAATGAAGAAAGAGCATGATGATCAAACCTGAGAGATTTTTATAGGCCAGGGCTAGAAATGGAATACATCACCTCACTTCCTGTTCTACTGGATATAAGTCAATCACATGACTACATCTGATCCAAAGAAAACTGGGAAATGTCTTTATGCCCCATCAGAAGAGGAATGCATTTTGGTAAAGAAACTGTTTGTGACAAAGATCCCAAGGCCTTATGATCTGACTCACTCTCACCCCTTTGATCTGAATTCCTGCCATTCTCCCCTTTAGACTCTCAACCCCACACTGACATACTTACATTCCTAAAACAATATGAATGTATTTGATGCCACTGTGCTTAATGCTCCCTTTACCTTGAGTGCCCATCTCCAGACCCACCCTTAGGCCCCTGAACATTCCTCAGATGCCACCTAATCAGCAAGACCTTCTCTGATTCTGTTTAACGTAAATTAGAAATTGCAAACACCAATATTCTCTATTTCTTCTTATTATCTGTCATTTTTCTCTGTAGAGCTTACATCTGTTTGCTTATTTAATGCTTTATCTGTCTCCTATTGCTTTATACGCAAGGCGTTAAGAATATAGTAACCATTCACTAAATTCTTAACTAAAATTATTAATAAAAGAATGGATTAATAAATGTATCTATAAACTGATCCTGCCAATCTCAATATATTACTTTGGGCATCTCAATATTCTAATTACTACAAAAAATAAGGATGCCTCTCCAAGTGGCCCCTGTCTCCACTGACCAAACTGACAGCTTCTCCTTCAGTTGTTCATACAACAGCTAGCAAGGTGGAAGAGTAGATGAATTTTTAATTTGGCTGAAATGGCCTAGGGTTGACGGTGCGTCAATGGAGTTGAGGTTAAGCAGATTAAATGTATAATATAACTGTGAAATCAGTTCTTCATTTTAAATTAAAACTTGCCCCAAATTCCTTTGTAAACCCCTTTAGTTGGTTTCAAAATCCTGTTTACTAAAGCGAAGAATCCTAGGTAATCAAAAGAGCATAGGTACAGCTCCCAAATGTGTGCTGTAGGTGTCTGCTTGTGAAAGAGTACATGTTTTGTGGTAGGGAGGTGGATTTGTATTCTTCTGATGGTTTGTCTAATTGATTGAAATACAGCAGTTTTTAAGTGACAAAAATTTACTGTAATACAAATCCACATTTTTTATTATCACATGGTAAAATGATTAGACCATAATATATTGAAGGGGATAAGTATTTTTCAGCTTTGATTTAATATTAACAGGAGAAATTAGAGATTAGTGAGTAACACCAGAGTACCAGCAAATCATGGTTTCTAATATTTAATATAGTTCCTGGAAGAATTAGCTTCTAAAGCATTGCTTCTAAGAACCATAACACACTGTTTTTTTTTTTTTTATTACCTTTCAACTGAATATGTTCATCTGATTACCTCGTTTCTCAAACTCTCAACTTTTTAGCTTGTCTGTTTTTTTTTTTTTTAGCTTGTCTGTTTTTATAGTGATATGCAATAATAACTGAATAAACCTGCCTCATTTTTTGGACTGACAGAATCCATGAGAAAAATATACAGGTACAAAACTTCATGATTTTCACTAAAAAACTTAGCTGTCTGATCTTACCTAATATTATTCTGTGTACTATAAGATTTTAAATATATTTGTCTTTACTTATCTGTTATCTTTTCATTTTTCATGAAAAATGCTCCTTAAGCTGTTTCCTATGCATGTGGTTTGCTTGGGAAGATATATCTAAAATGTTGGAGGAAGGGTCTTTGGAAGGGTCTTTGTCAAGACTACTTTTCATTCAGTCAACAAAACTTTCAAAGACCACTTTGTGACAAAGTAATGAGGAGTCACTGAAAAATTTTAGGAAGAAGGGTGACACTAACAAGCTGGTGTTTTACAAAGTAAGATTGTAAGATTGTAAGAATTTAAGCTGAGAGGCAGTAAGACCAGTGTGGATACAGGCACTGAAATCACGCATTTGAAAAATGATAGTTTCCTGGATGATTTTCATTGCAGTGAGAATTGAGAAAGTAGATGCAATCATAAGCTATATGTTGGTAGAAGAGAAATACTGGGTGATGAATTGAATAAGACTTGCCATGATAACCTGTCCAGCCCCTGGTCAGCCTGATAACCTGTCCAGCCCCTGGTCAGCCTTCATGTGGCAGACATACTTCCAATATTAGAATTTTCAAAACATTTCCATGTTTTTGATCTCAGGCACAGTTTGCCCACAGGTCCAGAAAGAGAAGTATTTTTCCTTACTTATTTTAAAAGTTACTTCATTTCCTCCTACACTTGACCTTCTTCCAAGATTTGACAATGGGTTCAAGTGAAACTCAACCCACTCACATAAAGAGCTATCAAGTCCATGGCCGGGATAAATCTAATCAGATTAGTTGACCATATGCTTCCAAGATTCTGGATTATTAAGTCTCAAATGAGACCGTATGTGGCTCAGCAACAAAGGGCTCCAGGTAGCACTGTGCCAAGTTCAGGGCAGTTGTTTTCCATTCTTTACATTGGCAAGAGATGAAGATACTCTAGCCTGCATGTAATCTGTACTGACACATGATCTTCACTCTTAACCTCCTGTGACCAAGAGGTGACACAAGCACTCACATATCTAAAGACGAAAAATATTTTTTAAGTCAAAGCCATTCTAAATCTAGATGTGAGAGAAAGACATTTTCTACATTTATTGTGCATAATTGTAATAAAGTCACACGAAATTCAGATTCCTACATAATATGTTCCACATACACCACATCTCAATCTGAAGTTACTACATTTGTGTTATAACAGAGTCAGGTCTTGAGAGAAAACTTCCACCAAATAGTTACATTTTACCTTATACATGTGAAAATAAAAGACACATTAAAGAATTTATATCATGCTAAGAACAATTTCTCCCAAATGTAAAAATTTCAAGACCAAGGAATGGAAACCGCTTGTTTCTTTCAAAATGGTAAAGTCCTAAGCTACACCCAGCACTCCACACATTGTTTCATTTCCAAATTTAAGAGACACTGATAGAATCCACACTACCTATCAGAGATATCTTCACTTGTAAATCAAAAATTGTTTGTGGTATTTGTGTGTATTTTTCTTCCCTTTGAGAGGGCCTCTCAGTGATTGCCATTTATGTTTATTCTCTAATGTACTAACAGAATGTCTGTTCAGTCTACTCTACAGTTCTGGAATCAGTCTTTTTTAAATTAATTATTTATTTTTAGCTGCACTGGGTCTTCGTTGCTGTGCGCAGGCTTTCCCTAGTTGCGGCGAGCGGGGGCTACTCTGTCGCGTGTGCGGGCTTCTCATTCCGGTGGCTTCTCTTGTTGTGAAGCATGGGCTCTAGGCGCGTGGGCTTCAGTAGTTGTGGCACGTGGTCTCAGTAGTTGTGGCTCGTGGGTTCCAGAGCACAGGCTCAGTAGTTGTGGTGCATGGGCTTTGTTGCTCTGCGGCATGTGGGATCTTCCTGGACCAGGGCTCAAATCCGTGTCCCCTGCATTGGCAGGCAGATTCTTAACCACTGGGCCACCAGGGAAGTCCCTGGAATCAGTCATGTTTTCCACTCCTGATGCCACTAGTCCAGATCATGGCTTTTTTATTTTTTATTATTTTTTAATTTTATTTTTAACTAGAACCCATGTTATTGTACTCGCCTCTTCACTAACCTCCAAAATGTTAATTTATTTAGTCACCCTACTTATCTCCTATACTGCTACTTGAATTACTTATGTAAAAGCAGCTGAGATCAGGTCGCTTCCAGGTCGCCCATACCCATTTTACAGAATAATATTCAGAATCTTCAGTGTCCTTGTCAGGCCCCAGTCAGGGTATGTTAAGGATGAGTGAAACTGCTTGGTGGAGACTGTGGGACTAAAGATCACAGATCAAGACTGTAATCATTCAGTTATCTTCAAAATATTTTTAGATGACATTAAGTAGCCATACAGACTAAGTAGAGGCCACGGATCTTTAGTTTGCAATTTCTGAACCTAGAAAACCTGGTTATATTTTTCCTTCCTAGATTCTATTCTTACTAAATATTTTTCACCGAGCCAGACTGAATCATGGGTCTGCCCTGTATATTCTCTGAATTTTACTGCCTTTCATACATTAACTCACAAATGATCGGTAGCCAAGAATGGCCTCTCCACCTCTGTAGCTAAAACAATATTCATTTCCTTTTAGACTGCGCTCAAATGAAAGTGTATCCCTAAAACTGTCCATGATTTCAGAACTAGAATCCATAGTGCCTGATCAGAAGTTCTTTAATGTTGTTCTTTACTTTGGTCCTCAAGTCAATTATTAGTGTGTGTGTGTGTGTGTGTGTGTGTGTGTGTGTGTGTATTAGTATATTATATGTATATATACATATATTTTAAATTACTCACACAGTTCTTTTCCTCTATATAGATGGAATGCTCTGGCTCTCAGGAAATGTACTTGATGATCTTGTGTAACTCTCACTCTCTGATATAGTGTCTTGGATATACCAGGTCCTCAGTAAATTTTCATGAAAATAAATATGTGAAAGGGAAGCATCTGAGTAAATAAAATGAATGAGTTTTGGATCTAAAGGAATTTGGTCTGGGACTTCCCTGGTGGCACAGTGGTTAAGAATCTGCCTGCCAATGCAGGGGACACGGGTTTGAGCCCTTGTCCAGGAAGATCCCACATGCCGCGGAGCAACAAAGCCCATGCACCGCAACTACTGAGCCTGTGCTCTAGAGCCCACGAGCCACAAGTACGAGCCGGTGTGCCACAACTACTGAAGCCCACGTGCCTAGAGCCCATGCTCCGCAACAAGAGAAGCCACCACAATGAGGAGCCTGCGCACCGCAACGAAGAGTAGCCCCTGCTTGCTGCAACTAGAGAAAGCCCACAGCAGCAATGAAGACCTAACACAGCCAAAAATAAATTAATTAATTTAAAAAAAAAAGAATTTGGGCTTTATGTTTCTGCTTATTAGCTAAATAAATTTTACCCATTATCGAAATTCCCTGAGTCTCAATTTGTTCAGCTCTAAAATTATCCTAATAAAGCAGACCTCACAGAGTTGATATAAGGATTAATCATAATCTAGTATATATAAAGTCCGTGACATGTAGTATGCACCTAGTAAACAGTGGCTTTTATTACTAATATTAACCTTTGCCCATTAAAATGACTTGTTTGGGGGGTTTTCAGTTTTGTCCACTTAAAATTCTTTTTGATGGGATGGTTCATATTGAACTCTTAATCATTTGACATGAACTACTGCTGTCCCCACAATAAATTTAAAAATAAAGCACTATGGGACTGAAGCACTATATATGATTGAATATTGTCTAATATTGACTGATGGAATGTATAAAGTCTGATGGAAAGCCCCAATAAAATAGAAACAATTCCCAGTTGTTTGACAGCTACATATCTATATGATAAACTAGGGACCATTTTAAGAATTTTCAATCATTTTATAATTTAAGATACTTTCACTAGCAAGTAACAGAATATACAACTCAACCTGGCTTAAGTAATCTAGGGGACTCAGTCTAGAGGCTAAGCTCGAAGCATGTTCTTTTTTTTTTTTTTTAACACCTTTATTGGAGTATAATTGCTTTACAATGGTGTGTTAGTTTCTGCTTTATAACAAAGTAAATCAGCTATACATATACATACATATCCCCATTACTCCTCCCTCTTGTGTCTCCCTCCCACCCTCCCTATCCCAACCCTCTAGGTGGACACAAAGCACCGAGCTGATCTCCCTGTGGTATGCAGCTGCTTCCCACTAGCTATCTACTTCACATTTGGTAATGTATATATGTCCATGCCACTCTCTCATTTCATCCCGGCTTACCCTTCCCCCTCCCCGTGTCCTCAAGTCCATTCTCTACATCTGCGTCTTTATTCCCGTCCTGCCCCTAGGTTCTTCAGAACCATCTGTTTTGTTTAATTCCATATGTATGTGTTAGCATACAGTATTTGTTTTTCTCTTTCTGACTTACTTCACTCTGTATGACAGACTCTAGGTCCATCCACCTCACTACAACTAACTCAATTTCATTTCTTTACATGTCTGAGTAATATTCCATTGTATATATGTGCCACATCTTCTTTATCCATTCATCTATCAATGGACACTTAGGTTGCTTCCATGTCCTGGCTATTGCAAATAGAGCTGCAGTGAACATTGTGGTTCATGACTCTTTTTGAATAATGGTTTTATCAGGGTATATGCCCAGTAGTGAGATTGCTGGGGCATATGGTAGTTCTATTTTTAGTTTTTTAAGGAACCTCCATACTGTTCTCCATATTGGCTGTATCAATTTACATTCCCAACAGTGCAAGAGGGTTCCCTTTTCTCCACACCCACTCCAACATTTATTGTTTGTAGATTTTTTGATGATGGCCATTCTGACCAGTGTGAGATGATACCTCATTGTAGTTTTGATTTGCATTTCTCTAATGATTAGTGATGTTGAGCATCCTTTCATGTGTTTGTTGGCAATCTGTATATCTTCTTTGGAGAAATGTCTATTTAGGTCTTCTGCCCATTTTTGGATTGGGTTGGGTTTTTTTGATATTGAACTGCATGAGCTGCTTGTAAATTTTGGAGATTAATTCTTTGTCAGTTGCTTCGTTTGCAAATATTTTCTCCCATTCTGAGGGCTGTGTTTTCGTCTTGCTTACGGGTTCCTTTGCTGTGCAAAAGCTTTTAAGTTTCATTAGGTCTCATTTGTTTATTTTTGTTTTTATTTCCATTTCTCTAGGAGGTGGGTCAAAAACGATCTTGCTGTGATTTTTGTCATAGAGTGTTCTGCCTATATTTTCCTCTAAGAGTTTTATAGTGTTTGGCCTTACATTTAGGTTTTTAATCCATTTTGAGTTTATTTTTGTGTATGGTGTTAGGGAGTGTTCTAATTTTATTCTTTTACATGTAGCTGTCCAGTTTTCCCAGCACCACTTATTGAAGAGACTCTCTTTTCTCCATTGTATACTCTTGCCTACTTTATCAAAGATAAGGTGACCATATGTGCGTGGGTTTATCTCTGGGTCCAAGCATGTTTTGATCAGACATCAGACCCACTTTTTGGCAATTTCATTTATTCTGATCTTTCCTATTTATCAGCTTCCTCTTCAAGCTTCGCTTCAAAGGAAGCAAAGTACTTGAGGCAGCTTTAATTCTACATCTATATAACATGCTTTTTAAGAGAAGGTAGAAGCACCACTCATCACTACCACCACCGCTGAATGACATTTCTGAGCTTCACTCTGATTGGGCAGACACAGGCGATGATCCCTTCCCTGAACCAATCAATTAGTGAGGCCAGTGAGGCCACCTTAGCTGATAGGTGATTAGTTTAGTTGAATCAGTGCCAGTCTAGCAACTGGAGTTAGGTTAATATAATCAAAATAAACAGCTACTACACAATGGTAAGATTAAAATGAGGAATTCTGGGGAGACAGTCACTGTCCTAAGAGTGTGTGTGTGTGTGTGTGTGTGTGTGTGTGTGTGTGAAGACTGTCACTTAATTTTTCAATAATGACCTGAGTCTGGTTTAGTTGTAACCAGTATAAATGTTATCAATATATCATTTCAACTCTCCATTTCAAATCTTATAAATATTTCCTTTTACATAATATGGGTGCAAAAACCAGTTCTCAGGAAAATTTTTGAGTGTAAAATTCTCCCTTTAAATTCATTATTCTAGTTTTTACTTTTTTATTTTATTAATCTGAATTTCCTTAATAAAGGATCTAAAGTGTTTCTGTGTTTTTTATTTAGTTGTAGAGGTCATGGAATTTACAAATAATATTTCTTTGGAGAAACAAGAAACCAGCTACTAGTTACAAAATAAGAAGTTCTAGAAAATTTTCCTGTTCTTAATTTTAACATCCAAAGAAAACAGACCTAAGTAAGTGTCTCCTAAAGTCTTTTATTACAAACTGCTAATATCATTAAGGTCAACTTAAAATACCTGAAAAAAAAGTGGTATTTTTCAAATATATTCAAAAAGTGAAAAATCTCAGACTCAGTGACTTAGCAGTTTAGTAAACCAGAATCTTTGGAACCAGAAGTATTTTCCTGCTAATTTAGACAAGTTGTACCCTCTAATTAAATAAGTAGTTAGTTGATCTCAACATTTTTTTTTTACACATGCTTTGATCTTTTTTAACATGACATGGTGGATCAATGTTGGTTTTAAAACTGAATTATGGACTCTAACACAGTACATGTTTCCACATTCACATCATAATGGTAGATAAATGAGAGGTAAGGAACATGGTACCTCTGCTTGCCTACAACATTAGACCATGGTCAATCTATGAGTGTTTTGGCACAATGACATAAATGTTGTTAATTATTGTCATTTATGAAGGGTGTGCTGGTTCTGATCATTTATTTTCTAGGAATTATAAAGTCTTCCTAACCTTATGTATCTGGATTTCAGAAGTCAATCTCTACTAGTATGTTTTCCAAGAAAGATTAACATCATCAATGTCAAAGTAATATATATTTGTGTAAAGAAGATGGTTGCAACTGCAAGGAAGAGTGCCCAAATATGGAATATGGAGAAGGGTGGAAGAATCACTGCACCCTGATCAGACCATGAAAGATGGCCCACAGTCCCACAAGGGACCTGGTGTCCTTCAAAGGTAAATAAACTATTGTTCAAATAACAACTCATGTTTTCCATGCTGAACCGCATACAAAAGTATATCGTTTCCATATTTTTCAAAGTTTGTGCGTGTTAATTAAACCTAATTAACTAATGAACCTAATTTATTGTACATGTTAATTAAACCTTACAACTAAGACCATTGTAAATCAAGGCTCTGCTGGGATAAGATTAAAGTCTTAAATATTTCAGTAGTTACATAAATTAGAGTGTATTTAAAAGTTTACTTGATCATCTGAGATTTAAAGAAAAATAAATGTTTTTTGAGATAATGAATAGGGAGAAATCTAACCTTTCTAGTCAGCTATGAAAGTCCCTCATGGTCTTTCAGATACAGAAAGGAGTTCCAAGAGCCTGATCATTGACATTGTATCAATTCATTCAGGTATGTACTGGCAGCTATCCTTAAGAGAAAAAGTTAGTAGGGTTAATTAAGCGCACCGAAATTGAAGAGAGAGACTTTACATCCACTGTGCTTTATGTAAAAGCACTTTGCTTTTTCATTTTTGGCAGAAGTCTTAGGAAGATATGTGTATGTGTGTGTCTGCGTGTCTGTGTGTGCATACACACAAATACCAAAAGATTACTCTGGAATCTTCTAAGATAGACCTACTAAATAATCATCCACTATACAACTCTGAACAATTTATATGCAATTTTTTTAGTAAATGAAAAGTAAAATAATACAGTAATATGACACTCCATGGGAGGCAAAGCAGGTTGTTAACTTTTGCTCCAGCAATTTCTATTTAACAAGCTCCATTAGCATGAAGTTTCTGATTTCTCTCTGATGCGTAGAACAAACCACAGCATTTCTTTCTGCTTGTGCTCATTTTAATAGAGTGAATCAGTGACTACAGTAAAATTTAGGGCTTCTGTAGTATTAGGGAGGCAAATAATTTTTTATTAACTTACTGTCAGTCATTCAATCTACACAAACATTGTGAATGTATCTTGTGTCAGTGTGGCCTAGATGTGAAGGTAATAGACTGACTTACAACAATATCCTTTGCTGCTAGGTGCGGATGAAGAGGGTGTGCTTTAAAATACTGCATAGGAAATGTCAGAAACTCTGAAATTTATGCACAGTGAAAAAAAACAGTTTTCAAGCAGTGTTCAAACTGGACAGACTCTCCTTCTGAAAGCTAGAATTACATACAGTGAAAACACGTGTTTATTCAGTGTATAAACTGGAAATAGTTTTGCTATCACAGCTGCAGATTTGTACTACAATCTCACTTTATACCACTACCTTCACTTCCACCAAAACAGCCTCTTTCTCCTTCTCTTTTCTCCCTCTTCTGTGCCATCACCACTACTATAGAAGTATAGCTAGTGAGGTATAGACAGAAATCAGAGCCAAAGAGAACAGCCAGAGCTGAGCACAGAACAAACACTGAGAGAAGGCATTTCCCAGGTCTCAGGAAGCAGACATTTTTTGGAAAATGTATCATAGGAAAATGAAGCATCTTAAATCCCAGCATCTCAAGGATTGGAGTCATTAGAGATGAAAAAAGCCAGAAACAAAAATAATGCTGAAGAATCTCCACTTAACTAAATTCAGATGTTTGAGTAATTACATGTCAAAGAAACATTTTCTGCAATTTCTGGAGAAAACAATACAAGGAAACTGCCATTTGTCACAAACAGACATGGGGAATGGAAGAGTTTGAGCCCTTTTAAGCAATTTTACTAACTGACATTATCAGGAAAGAAGTCCTAACGACGGAGGAGAGATATTGACGCTTGAACGATGTTCCCATTTCTTGGATGCCCTCAATTCTTGGAGAAAGAGGGAGAAAAATTAGTGAATAAGAAAGAGCAAGGTAATCAATAAAGTAAGAAATGAACCAGGATGATATGTCTCTGACACAGAGAGGGCAGGATCAGAGGAGCACATATCTTTTCGGACGGCAGGGGTCACTACTAGTCATTCATCCCTGACAAGTAAATCCTGTGAATATTCACAATGCCGACGCATTCAGATACTGCTAGGACTCTGATATTTCTATCAGTCTTTCATAGTTATTCGAGTAATAAAAACACCATACTTCATTTTCACAAGATGAATGATTTAGTTGCTTAGTTGCCTAAATTTGTTTCTGAGAATCCACAAAAAATCAATTTTCAAGGACAGCACATGCCCTTCTGAAGAACTCCTGAGTGCTGCTAAATGTAGAGGGTATTACAAAGCCATGTGATCATGAATTATCTTCATATGCATTATATGCTCCAGAATCATCCCTTTTACATACCATAGCTGTTGAAATATAATACACTGCACTGGTAGGCAAACAGTGATGTGAACCAAGATCAAATATGTAATGTATTCCCTTCATTGTCTTGGGCTACTTATTAGATGTGCTGTATTAACAAGCTGAGTCTAGGCATCTGGCAGACAGGACAGCTGGGCAGTTGAGTCAGCAATTCTGACACTATCATATTGCAGGTGCAGAAATGAAACTCTCAAATACTTGAGAACAGTGGCCTTTGGGCCAGCTATGAACTTGACCTCATTTCAGATAGCAGCTTTTCTTTCTTACCGCAGCACAGCTGAAGTTTAGAATAGAATTCATTTAGCTCAACTTTCAAAAACAAACTGATTTAAAGCCTACTTTCCTAAGGTTCCTTTGAAGACAAAATGCTACGCATTTTTTCTTTGCTGTTTAAAAGGTTTATGAAAAATTAATTACCTAGATTTTTCTTCAACAAGTGAGAATAAATTCCATACTTCTGTTTCTAGCATAGACTTTATTTAAGGTACATTAAGTGCTTAGTGAAATTTTGAAAGCATTTTCTTGGGCATTATTTTTTTATTCTGATAAGATGTAGTCCTTGAATTAATGAATAATTTGATATATTTTTATTAGACTACACAAAATTTAATAGAAGTACACAATGTCCTGATCATTTTTTTTCTATTCAGGGCATTATTATATTGAATTGCTCAGTCCAAAAACGTGACCCCAGCAATTGCAAATTTTTTATTGAGAGGTATCTGGACACCTTTCCAAAATTAGAAATAACATTATAAACTTTAGGTATTTGAGAGATCTAAGAACTAGGAAGTCTCTTAACTCTGAAGAATAACAATTTGCTAAAAATATATTTTACCTCATAATAAGGCAAAAAAGTACTTAGTGATTATTAAACCAAAGAGTTTATATCACTTGCAGATAAAAATAATCCTGCTGGTAGAAGCTGTTCAGTTTAGATCCTGAAGTGATTAAATGGAAATGGCAATGGGAAACCTCTGAAATACCACTTGAAGCGATGGTTAATGGGCTTGGATAAGACATTGACTGGTCTCTATAACTGTGGAGTGAAGAAGTAACTTTCCACTAAAAACCTTTAGACTGTCTTGTATCTTGTCCCTCCTAACACTTACACTTAGTATACAGAGAACACTGGATATTCCAGAGGACAGAGACACCAATATCTTTTTATTTTTAATTGATGTGACATTGCCAAAATCTATGTCTATATACATCTGCAGTGACTCCCTTCCCACTAGAGCCCCCCCTTCCCAACTCATACCTTTTACCACCACACATGCCTGTCATGTACTGGACCTGATCATGTTCTAAGTCTATGTCATTAAGTGAGGAAAATTTAACCCAGTAAATATTTTTTAGTGCCAAGAACTAGGAAAGGATTTGTTTGTGATATGAAGATAACTAAACATCATCCCTGCTTTCAAGGGGTTGGTCAGCCAAAAAAGAATGTGACATACGCACAGATAATACATTAAGGAGAAACTATAATATTTAAAGGAGTAATAAAATGGGGTAAGGGAGAATCATGATTCTGGGATGTTATCATGAAGACCTGCCAAGTGAATTATTTCTGAGTGACTGTATGGGACTGTCAAGCAGGGGTTGAAATGGCAAGGAAGGGAAGGCTTTCTCAAATAGAGGAAACAGTATGATCAAAGGCTCAAAAGGAGAAAAGAGCAGGAAATTCTGACAGTACATAAAAAAAGAGAGGAGCCTCTGTACTTGTTAATTTCTACTTATGGTATCTTTTTTCTCACCCTACTCATTCTTTAAGACTTAGCTTGTAAATTACCTCCTCAAAGAAGTCTCAGAAAATAGAAATATGTAGTTGGCCTGGTGATGTCTATCATAATATATTTTCAGCATCTACTGTATTGTATTATAATCCATTTGCATACATAATTGACTTCGTAACTAAACTGTAAATCCTGAAAGGGCAGGGTTTGTGACTTAATCATCTCTGTATCTTGAAACCATAGTCCAGTGCCTGATACTTTGTAAATATTTGTTGAACTGATGAATAATTACTCAAATACTTTATATTAAGATATATATTCACATCATCTTTTTTAATACTTATAGCATATACCAGAGATATACCTATATCTGTATCTATGGTAATGTGCTACAGATAATATTTATAAATGGTTAGATATTATCTGTCATATTCAGGCTTTCGGAAAATAATTTTATTCAAAATGAAAGTTTCTACTCTCAAAGATAAAGAAGTTGTTGTACTGATATAATACATCCACATCAAATGCTTGTATAAGCTTGATTCCAGACTATAAATGCAGTAGTACGTCAATGTTAAAACATTTAACTTTATATTGAAAGATTTATTTCTGTGACATAATGCTCCGTATTGAGGCTGCATTCAAGTTTCCCTATGTATCTATTTCTAGCCTGGGATTCTGAGTGTTTCAACCTCTCTTTCACCCAATACCATCTATAAGAATATGATAACAGTAACTGACG
The DNA here is from genome assembly GCF_039906515.1 of Pseudorca crassidens. Taxonomy (NCBI): domain Eukaryota; kingdom Metazoa; phylum Chordata; class Mammalia; order Artiodactyla; family Delphinidae; genus Pseudorca; species Pseudorca crassidens. The sequence goes on from NC_090300.1 coordinate 27,071,716, forward strand.
TCAGGAAAAATGCAACAAAACTGATTGGAATTATATGTGAGTGTGTTAACAGTTAATTTCTTCTTTGAATAGGTGTATACCAATTCTTCTTTTTCAAGACTAAACAGAGCATTAAATTTTTTATAATGTCAACAACTTCTTTGTATTCTTAGCTGCAAAGATTAGGGACATTTTTTTTCTCTCCAGAGTTAAAGCAATTAGAATCCCACTGATGACTCATCCCCTAAATTTAACTCAGTTTTTGGCTTTCTATTTTTAATCTTACCTATTTTGCTTTAATTTTTAATTATAAAATATTAATATTTATTAACACATATTAAAGTATTTAAACAATACAGTCGTAGTAAAAATTCTCTGATTACCAGCTCATTCCAATTCAGTCCTTCCCCTAGGTGTAACCATTAACACCATTCTGTGTGTCCTTCCAGAATTTTTTAAATGTTTTACATGCCTATATTGTACCCATAGAAAATAGAAAATATAACTTGTGTGTGTTAGTGTATTTTATATTAGAGGTGTCATACTGTAGATATTGTTCGGCCCTTAGTTTTTTTATTTAGTATCTTAGAGCTCTTCACGTCAGTATATATAGATCTATCTTTTGCTTTTTATCTCTGCTTAATATTCCTTGATGGGGCTCTACTCTACTTCACATAGCCTGTGATGGATCTCCTCATCATTTCAATGAATGATGGGTTAAATGATACATTTATTAATGCCAAATTATCCTCCAAAACATTTACTAATTTTTAATCTCACTTGACAGTCGATAAAAGTATTACATTCAAATATTAGTCAATTTTCTGTTGTAAGTATTACAACCATCTTCCTCACATAGTTTTATTTGCTCTTTAATTGTATTTATGGAGTACTTTATTTTACCAATTTTTTAAAAGTTATGCAATTAACTTTGTCTATTTCTCTTTAAGCACCCATACCTCATCCCCCACATCTCTTTTCCCAAAATTCCTATATAAAATATTTTTTTCAACACCTTTCTTTGGAAACATCTAGCCAATTGTTTTAAAACTGTTCTCAAAAAAAAAAAAACTGTTCTCAGAAGCCATTAATAGGTTAAGTTGCTCTGACATATTATGAATATTCATCTGCTTAGACTTAACCCCTTCCATTTTATTGTATGTGTATATTAAGCTTTACAAAATTTTAACACAACTCACAGCCACATTTTCTCTCCATCCTAAAGTTTCCCTCCCTAAATAAGAAATATTAGTGTTTTCACCTGCCTTCTCCTCCTTCTTGAATGTTCCACACCCTATAGGGTTCCAGCAACCTCGTCATTGAGATCTTCTGATATTTTATTTCCAAGTTGCTATTAAGTTTCAATTTGTTAAAATAATAAATTAAAATCTGTTTTAGATTACTTCCTATATCACATTCCTGAGTTGGTTTTTTTTTCTTTAATTTTGCTCAAGTATGTGCTCTAGAAACTGGGCAGTAAGGTTTTCCCTCAGCATTTTCACTGTGTTTCTCTACTTTCCTCATCTATCTGGTAATACCAATAAGATGTCTGATGATAATCTAGTTTTCTTTATTTAAAGTAAATCTATTCATTCCCACTGGAAGGGGTTTAGGAGTTCACCCTCAATACTCAGTACTCTGACATTTACTCCAACATATGTCTAGAGATGAATCTCTTTTAAATTCATCCTATTCAGTCCTTGTTAGAGCCTGTCAATCTAAGGATGTTGGCTTTATCTCAGGCTGTGAGAGTTGTTTTTTTCTTTGTTTGTTTTAATGTTTCCTCCCTTCCATTTTTGTGATTATTTTAAAAATCTTCTCTTTTGATGAATACTGGTCCATCTGAATTATTCTGTGCCTCTGAATTTCCTTTCATTTTTCTCATCTGAGTTCACTATTTCAGTTCACCGATTTGTTCCTCAGAGCTTTCTCTTCTCATTCCCTTGGGCCTTTCCCAGACTTCTCAGTGTCTCCTCACTATTCATGTTCACCCTGTTCCAGAAGGTCAGTATATTTCAGCAATCAGCATTTCCAAGTCTTTCCAGCCTCTGTCAATAACTGATCATTCCTCACAACAGTGAATCCTGCTGAACACACTGAAATATTTGCAATTCCATTACCCTGTTTTCCTATGAGAACAGAATGTAGAGTCAGAGTCAAAAAGGAAAGAGAGATAATCATGCTCCCATTATGTTAAGTCATATCTTTTATTTGAAGTTTAATCTTACTCACCTCGGCAGTGACCCTTTGATAATTCTAGATGGTAGTGTGAATTTTGCAGAAATGTGCAAAGAGAAAGTGTGTGAAATTAAAATGTCATGAAATTACAAATGCAGGTGACAGCTAGTGGCAGAAATTGGAAAGAATATTTGATTGTACTTGAGCTAATGGTGGTATTGATTTCATGCTCCAATAGACCCTAAAGGACAAGGCAGCGTAATGGTACTTCATTTCCATTTAACATTATGGGTGTAATACAAGTCAAGGTACTTTTGCTTTTCAATGTCTTCTTTTAAAGTAAGGTGAATTGAAGATACAGAAAAGAATTACATATAAATCATATTTATCCGAGGTGCATGAGTGCTTCTCCAAGGAAATGTATATAAACTATATTATTATTAAAACATACCTCACAAAATAACTTCTCAATCAACTTGATGTAAATTGAGAAAGTAGATGTGGACAAAAACAAATAGGTGCACAGGCCTAAAATAACAGTTTTATAATAAGTCTAGACACTGTAGAGCTCTTTACCTTTAGCAACAATGTGATTAAAATATTTATTTAGGCTATCACGCTCTGAGTACTGCAGAGTGAGAACAGAAATGGTTACTCTTCTCAAGGAGCTTAAGTTCTGCGTATAGAGACAGACATTATTAAAATAATCACAGAAAAAGGGGCACAATTACAAACTGAGACTGAGTAGCGTCTAAAGAGGGAAGGGGGTATTGTATATGATAGTTTCAACCTACCGAAAGACACAGGAGTATCAGGTCAAGCTTTCCTGAAAAAAAGGTACTTGAGCCAGTTCTGAAGGGATGAACAAGATATAAGCAGGAGAGGGGGAGGTTGGTGAGCATTCTGAAGGCTAAATACAATATGTGTAAAGGCCCTGTGGCAGGAGAAAATAAAAGAAAACCTTTAAGACTGGAGAGCAGTGAGACACCAAGAGAGAGTGACACCAGAGAGGAGTGGCAGCTGGGCAAGGATTCTGCATCACTAAGTACAGTTCTTTAGACTTTTTTCTAAGAACAATGGGGAGGCAATAAAGGGATTTCAATCAATTTATTAAGGAGTGTGACAGTATCAGATTTTTATTCTGAGACCAGAATAGCAGTTTCAGTCTGAAGAACAGCTTGGACACTAGGAGACCTGGTCGTGGGATATTGCTATAGACTGGACAGGTGAAAACAGAAGCTTGCACTAGGGGGGTGGCGACAGAGAAGCATATAAATAGGAAATGTGTTGAAGATGTAAAATTGTTAGAACTGGATAATGGAATAACTATGTAAGGTGAGAGAAGCCAGTATTGATCATTTTTAGGCTCAGACTTCTGTGCTTACATGGAAGGTGGTAAAACTCACCAAGATGGGAAATGCTAGATTAGAAACAAGAAATCATGCTTGATTACTGCCTAGTTCTTTACATGCGAGAGAGTATTTATAAGATCAGGGGTTTGGTCTTAGGACATACTGAATTTGAGATGAGACTGAAACATTCTAGAGGAACGAGAATTTTGAGTAGGTAGTTGGATATATACATACATAGGTTTGGCGCTCAAAGGAGAGATCTGGTCTGGTGATATACATTGATGAGTCATTATTACATGGATGATAAATGATAACAAGGAAAAGGATGAAATTGCCTCAGGAGAGGCAACAGAGTGGAAAGAAAGAGAGACCCTAGAAACTCTGTTTATTCTCTGGGTTAATTTTAATGACTCCTGAGAATGAGATGAGGTGACTTAAGAAATAGAGGAAAAATAGGAAAAGCATTGTGTTATAAATGCTAATAGAAGAGTGTTTTGTGAAGAAAGGAATGATCGGTTCAATCAAATGCTGATGAGAGGTCAAATTTCAGAAGAACACTAAAATACATCCTTTAGCTGAAGAGACACAGAGATTATTAGTGTCCTTGGCATAATGGTGGGGAGTGTTTATTTAAAACATGACTAGAGTATCTCAATGAATACTCAACAGTAAATATTACTTCTTCCCATTTAATTATTGAAGAACAAATTCAAAGTAGTTACATCTTGCTCATGTTTCCAGTGTCTGAATCAGTATTTGAATCTAAAGTCTTTCACTCAATATACTCCACATACAAACCTTCTATACAATAGAGATTAATTTTTAAAAATTAGGGGAAATAACAGACAAAATGGGAAAATTATGCATATTCCTATGTTAATTATGGGTCATTAAGAAAAGAATGAGAAACATTTATTAATATTTCTCTTGCCCTTTTCCCCATACGTATCTTGTATACTGTTTCTCCATCTGGTTAGTTCCAGCTAACTTCTACCATTTCTCTACTGGCAATTAGGCCAAGAGAAATAAAGTCTTCCAACCCGGAACTAATTGAAACTTGAAGAGAGCAATTGAGAAACTTGCTTACTAGAAGAATTACTAGTAAGAACAACCAGCTGGAAGCAAGCTAATAATCCTTTAGCAAGAGAAAGTAATCACCTGAAAAACAAATACACTTAAAGAATCTAACCACTATTTAGAAGATCTCGGTTTACTAATTTCATATTTTGTATTTGGCCAGATTTCATCCAAATTTCCCTGCCATGAATAGCATCTGTATAGACCTCACCTATGTCAATTATATTCTTAGTATCATAGTTAATAAGAATAATAAGCAATAGATAGAAATATCTAAGAATTACTAGTACCTTTTTACAACTGCAAAACAGATATGTCTTATGAGGACTACTGTTTGATGAATAAGTAAACATATATTCCAATAATACTATTATAGAAAAAACTGTATGCTGCATTTCAATAATAATACAGTGCTTCATATTTGACAATGTACTTTCATATACATTTTAATAATGAGTAACATTTGTCCAGCGATTTACAATGGGGTTTCACGTTGTCTAATTTAAGCCTTATAACAACTATGTGAAGTGAGTATTAATACCCTATCTTGCTGCTAAAGAAATTGTGACTTGGAGGTGTTCAGTGATTTGCTACTTTCACTCAGGTAGAAAGAAGAAAATCAGGGATGCAACTCATGACTACCGATTACAAATTTAGGGCAATTTCCACATGCATAGCTACCTAAAAGAATTCTTGCTTAATTATTTCTTCAGATATGGCTTTATTTTTTCCCAATATTTTTCAAGATTTAGTTAAATGAGAGTAGATTTCTCATGTTTCTTATGTCATTCTTCAAATACTACAATCACTTCACATATTTATTATCATATGCTACCACATCCACTGTATGCAACAGATATTGCTAATTTTACAAGCACCATATACTTAGCATACCTCTTCCATACCTCGGCATCCAGGTTGAAAGTTTGTTCTCAGGTATATTCTCAGGTATATTCTATATAAATATTGATAGAAAATAAACATGCTAGAAAGCAGCTCCAATTTTATTTTTAATTCCAAATAGACACATTCTTTGTTATTACTGATATTTGCAGTTAACGGATAATACATACTTATAAAATTAAAAGATTACACCATCCTTGTTACAAATGAATTAAGACAGAAATAATTTAATCGCAGTATAAAATGCTTTTAAAATAATATACTTGATAACACACGAAGACCAGAAAGATAAGAATAAATGAACACTATTGAATGAGTTTTCAAAGTCTAAAATGCTAATGAAATTTTACAATGTAGAGAAACAGCTTTCAGGAGCAGGTTTAATCAGATTCTGGTTTCTATAAAATTTGAGGTTCGTTTTTAGCAATTGGGATAAGGTGATGCAAAGTGTCATTTAAAATAACAATTCAAATGCTTCTAATAAATATACTTTAAAATGTTCTTAGAAGAATTTGGAAAGTAGAATGTCACCTAATATTCAAGTTATAAGCTTCATCATTCATAGATTTATGGGATTTTCCATAAAATTTAATTTCAAACATTCTTCCCACAAAGAACATCATCTCATATTTTCATCCATAAGCAAGCTTTACTGTAACAGTAAAGTAGACTGTGATTCTCCCAAGGAAAAAGTGCATTTTGAGGACAAAAAAAGTTTTACTTTATAAAATTAAAAGCATTTGTATACAGAGATATTTTATTGAATTTCAGTAATGGACTCAGGATAGTTAAGAAGGGAATTTGTATTTATTGAGGGCCTACTATGAGCCAATAAATGTGCTGGGCACTTCAAATACAATATCCAATTGGCAGACTCTTGTTTCTGGTCTTTTACCAGCTTTAGGAGATCCAGGATAATGAACTTCAACATTAAAAAGAAAATAAACTTGCTAAGTATGTTACTAGTTAACTATAGGAGCAATACTCCGGGATGATTTTCCATTTACCATCCATACCTATCCAAAATACACACACACAAACACACACACACAAATAAACACATATACATAAAAACACACAGTTATCTCTTTTAGCTTTACAATTATACATCATTTATGGAACTGATTTGACACTTTATCAATACTATCTGATTGAATACTCAACACCCCTGAGAGGTATCAATTTTAATCTCAATTTACAGTTGAAAAAATTGAGGCTCAAATAAATGATCCTGCCATAGTCATTCAGCAAGTAAATTTATAGTGAAAATTTGAACTCAGTGTTTCACAGAATGTGCCCTTGTAAACACTATAATATATTGCCTCCTGACAGATCTTAGCAGATTCCAGCAGTGAAGTTCAGGGACCGATCAGCTCCCTCCCCTAGAGGAATGCAGTCCTAAATCCGCAGTATCTTTGGCTCAGCCTTCCTTATCTCTGTCAAAGCTGCATTGCAAACCTCTCTATTTCTACCCTGCCAATGTTTTATACAACCCTAATCCTTTTTTTTCTAATTATCACCAATTTTCTAAATGGGTAACACATTTTCATAAATTTAAAACATGCCAAGGAATATTCAGAAACCAGGATTCAAAATCTGGGAACTGTGCTAGAAAATACATATTTCTTATATAATATTTCATGTCCTGATTTAAATGTTTAGTGTTCATTCAGGAACAAAAGTAAACTTCTATCTGACTCCCACTATTAACTTCAGTGTATAGTTGTAAACTTTTTTGCAAAGTATTTCTCTTCTCATATATTTTATACTTAATTTCATTGTAGAACAATAAAGCAGGAAAATGTGTATATTATTTTTTTCATACAGCACACTATAAACATTTACTATTTGTCTTAAAATAGATACAGTCAATTTAAGGGGGATTTTCTCTTTTCCTTGAGCTGATTCAATGGTAAACAACAGAGATACATACTCAGATCAGAATGACTTAAGATCTGTGGTGGTTTGGCTGAATGAATTGAAAAGTGTATATATATATATATATATATATATATATATATATATATATATATATATATGTGTGTGTATATATATATATATATATTTTTTTTTTTTTGCGGTACGCGGGCCTCTCACTGCTGCGGCCTCCCCCGCTGCGGAGCACAGGCTCCGTACATGCAGGCTCAGTGGCCACGGCTCACGGGCCCAGCCGCTCCGCAGCATGTGGGATCCTCCCAGACTGGGGCACGAACCTGCGTCCCCTGCATCGGCAGGCGGACTCCTAACCACTGCGCCACCAGGGAAGCCCGAAAAGTATATTTTATATTTTGCAGATTGTTCCAAAGCCAGGTGAGGTTCTATGATTCCTTGGGAAATAATAACAATTCACAGAAATTATTGCAAAATAAGATTCTGCAAAAGAACTTAGATTGATAAGTATTAAAGGTAAGTAGAAATATGGCATGTATAATTTTTTTAAGTGTTTCAGAGGATTGTGGCATACAGACTATCCCATTTATCCCTGCCTCCTAGTACTAACGCCTTCGTGCAATACCCTCCTGTTTCTTGTGTGTGGGACATGTGACTCACTTCTAACAACAGAATATGGCAAAGGTGCAGTGACAGGATGTCACATCAGTGATTATGCTACATAAGGTTTTAACATCTGTCTTACTAGAGATGCTCCCTCTTGCTGGCTATGATAAAGTCAGTGGCCATATTGGGGAAGTCCATGTGGTAAGGGAGCAAGGGTGGCCTTGTGTTAACAACCAGCCATAAAATGAGGGCAGCCCTTGGCTGACAGCCAACAAAGAGCTAAGACCTCATTCAGCCTGGAAGCATTCCCTCCCCAGTTTAACTTAAGTTAGACTGCAGCCATGGCCAGCACCTTGACTGCAGCTTTCAGATGAGATACTGAAGCAGAGAACCCATCAAAGCCATGCCCAACTCCTGACCTACAGAAACTATGAGATAATAAACAGGTTTTATTAATCCAAGGGTTGGTGGTAATTTGTTACACAGTAATAAATACTTGAAACAAGGACTACTTAGTGAAAGAAAAACATTGACTTTGTTGGGATCTCCTATCAGAACAGCCATCCTAGGCAACAGACAGATTTTGTCTCCTCTACTTTAGGATTTTCAGTTGAGAAACTCACAGACACTCCATAGACAATGAACAGTAAAACTGTCAATCTTGTTTCTGAGTATAGTCTGAATACTTGGGATAAATATAAATATATTTTATTTAGGATTAGATCTGGTTGTATGCATAAAACATACCAAATAAAATTGGCTCAAAAACAAAGGATTATACTTTCTTGTAAAATCAAATCCAGATATAGACAGTTCAGGACTGGTTTGTGGGCTCCATTGTTGGCAAGCTCACAAGCACTTTAAACATCCTCTCATTATCAAAGGTGACTGCTTTAGCTCAAGGCAAACAAGTGGTAGAAATAAAGGGAAAGGGAGAATTATCAGTAGTCATAGACAATGCTTTTCCTTACATTTAATATGACAAAATTTAGTTATACAGCTACACCTAAGTTCCAGGAAGCTATAGAAATCTAGTCTCTTAACAGGGCTCGTTGTCATCCCAAATAATATTACAGTTTTATTACTAAAGAGGAAAAGAATGTTGGAATTCTGAGAGTCAATTAGCAACCTCTACCACATAATTACACTTCTAAAGTGATTAAGTCTTGAAGAATCCTTTAGGTATAAAATTAGGTGGCATAGATAAAAGTGTTCCTGAATTATATTTATAGTTGTACAACCAGAGCATGAGTTAATAATAAAGCAAGATAAGTAGTAAGTGACACCATTTAATTTATGATAATTGAATTATAATAATTCATAACTGTACTCAAACCTCTGCTTTTAAGTTGTCACATATGCAAAAACACTATCTTAATGCTAAATAAAATCAATACCAAGCACTCAAGATTTATAGATTGACTCCAAATAATGTGGTATAAGAAAAGTTAGATTATACTTTCAAAACATAAGGATGGCCCTAATATGTCATGTTTTAAATAAATCATCATTAATAACTGAGTCTATTTCTTTACCACTCTTCCCACTTTTGAACTAATTGACTTTGGATAATCTATGTACTTTTGACCAAAGTGGGACATCAACAACAAAAACAGAAAAAAAACAGGGAAAAGTAGCTGATAAAAATACAATTAGAGATGACTGCTTTTTCAGGGGACCAAACAAATGCAAATGATTGAATAAATGGCCTGTCCTGAATATTATATTGATCTCTGAGAGTTATTCTATTATGTTCTATTATTGTTTTATTTGTCAATAGTCTTATAAAGGTAAATTTTTTATATATAACAATTCTATATCTAGGCACTTATTTTGGGGGGTAAAAAGTATGATGTTTTTATTGCTGCAGCATGAATGATCATGAAAAAATATCAACAAGGCAGCTGCTAAACTGTAAGGGATTAATAATTTATGGTATAAACATACAATAAATACTTTTCAGACTTTTTAAAAGATGAGGTTGGAAAAATAAATTATGTTTATAATGTATCATTAGTTCAACTAATATTTATCAAGTGGTTCTTTATCTTCAGGAAAATCTCCCATCATTGAACTTAAAACACTCAGTGTTATGAGGCTATTAATATGTGATCACTTTTCCAACATGTGTCACTATGACATACTATGAACGAAATACTCATTAAGGGAGAGTTAGAAATAAATACAAAAATCTCTGCTTAAATATGTACCTTTAATCTAATTATAAAATTATAATAAATACAAAGATGAAAAATATTGACTATAGTATAAATGAACTTAACAGAGTAGTTAATTTTGAGGATAAGTAACAGCATAGAAGCAATAGAAATTTGACTGGTGAAGTTTAAAAGGAAGAATCTTCTAGGCTAAGGAAGCAACATGTGGTAAAGCTTAGCCATGGAAGCCTTGGTTACCACAGAGTGTGTGCTCTGTGATTCCAGTTTTGTAAAATTATGTTGATAAAGGTCTGAAAGGATAATAAATACTATCCTAAGTGATAGCTTTATAAACTTTTCATTTATTTGTTTTAAATTTGTCTTCAGTTTATCTATATGGATATTTGGATTATGTTTCATTGAATCTAGATTGCTTTCGTAATGAGAAAAGGCACTTTTTGCGGGGGGGGGGGGGTGTAAGAAAAAATATTCAGCATTAACATGGAGTAGATGTGCCCCTATATGCTCTCACAGTGTTATGCTTCCCTCTGGAATAGCATCCTTCATCAAACTGTGTTAAAATGACTATTATGTTCATCTGGTACCACTAGGAGACTGTGAGGTCCTTGAGGGCAGGAACTTTTCATCCACCCCTGGGCCTGCCATGCTCATTGTAAATGGCACAATCATTCCTTGTACTTGTCCCTCATAAATGCTTGTACCTGGGATCAGATTTCAGTCAGTTTGAATCCCAGGTTCACCATTTACTACCTGGTGTCTTAGGTCAAATTACACAAACTATACAAAGCCTTATTTCCTTTTATGTAAAATGGGGATAACATTAAAATCTACAATGTAGGTATGTTGTATTAAATGAGATGAAGCACACACAGTGCTTAGAAGACTGACTGACACCAATTAGTCAATAAATATTTTCAAACATCTCAACAACAGTCACCATCATCAATTTACAGTTTAAAAATGTCCAGCAACAGCTTCTCAAAGGGCATGCAGTACTATTAGTACTGTTACTGTTATTCCTACTACTACTAAGCCACCAAGGATTTATGGTCCTCATTCTATTAGATTTCTACATCTGTCTTCTAAGATGAACACACATTCCCCATAAAGAAATTTCAAAGAAAGTATATACTATAGGCATCCTAGATTTTTTATAGCATGGAAAAGATTTAGCAAGGAAAGAAAGAGTAATAAAAGAAGAAAATAAGAGTGATATGTAGAAAAAAATAACATATTCTACGTACCAAATTCTGTATTAACTGTCTTAGGTTTTATTTATTTTTAAAATTAAAACCCTATACATGTTAAATTTGGAAAAGTAAAAAAAAAAAAAAAACACTATATATATGAAGAAGAAAATTCAAATTATCTGTATTTGTACCGTCATGTTTCCAGCAAGATTTTAGTACACCCCCTTCCAATCTTTGCTATATAAAAGTGACAGTGTAATTGGGAGAGGGACAGGAGAAATTTGGTGGCAGTTTTACGGATCCACAGCCTTTCCCCAGAGTCCTCATCCTATCATAAAAAGGAAAATCAGGGATGATACTTAATACAAGAATTATTAATTAATACTTAAAGAACTTGCAACCTCAAAATAAAACTTAGCACAGTGTGAATGGATAATTAACAAGGCAACAAATTTCAGTGGAAAAATATTAAAAATCATGTCACTTCACTAATTATAAAAAAGCAAAACATGTTACATATTTCGCTATTAAGTAATAAAGATATACTTTCATAAGAGGATTCTGAGTTGTCAAGGGTCCGTCAATAATGGTGATGGGTAAGTAAACAGTTAACATTTGTTGAGTAAATGAATGAGATAATGATGGGCCTGCACACCAACAATAATTTCCAAAGGAAAATTTGGCAGTAAGGGTCAAGAACTTAACAATGTTTCAGACCCTTGGACCCAGAAATTCACTACCTTATACATATTTTAATTTAAAGATTATATATAGAATTAATTATGTATAATTATATGCATAATAGGAATACATAATATATGTAGAATTACATATATATAATTTATGTAATATATATGATTTAGAAAATCACCTTAGCTTACAAGTCAATGAATTGTCAATGCACTTGTTTAACCACTATCCAAATGAAGAAATAAAGCATTACAAACCTCCCAGAAACCCCTCTCATTACCCTTTCCAATCACTACCCTCTCTCTCTTCCCAAATTTAAACACTATCCTGACTTCTAAAACTAAAAACGTTCACTTCAGATGGTGACTAGAGCTAAAATTTAAATCTAGTTTTGTCTGATGCTGAAATTCATGTTCTTTCCATTGTGTCATCCTACTTTATGTATGTTACAGGCTATGTAACTGTAAAATTGTATCACTATAGAACATGTAAAACATGCTTAACAATATAAAATGGATATCTGGTACATGGACTTGGATTTCTCATATTGTTAGAAATATGGATCAACAATTCAATAAATATCATTGATTATCTTCTGGTCATGTACTAGTCTGGATGCAGTGGATACAGAAGTGAAAAAGAAAGGCACGGTATTGCCCTTGGAAATCTGCATTTTACTGTGAAATGAACACAAAGTAAATAAATTTAAAAAGTAAGTTCAGTGTCTGCTGAATGCTGTAAAAAAAGTAAACACACTTATGTGATGGGAATTAATGAGGAGAAGCAGTGGATGGAGGATAAGTAGGTAAGCTAAGCCTGCAAAGGAGCCCAGCCATGTGCCAAGCCTGATGAATCAGACTCACTGAAGGGCAAAAGCACTAAGCCAAGCAAAGCCTCCATGTTTTCTCAGAGAAAACAGAGCAGGGCAGCTGAGCCTAGTGAGCAAAGGGGAGAAGCTATAGAATGCACTCAAGAGATAAACAGGAACTGGCTATGCAAAGACTTAGCAGAGGTGGGGGGATGTCTGCGTTTAATTCTATGGTTTTATTTAGCAATGTCTCAACTAGTATTAGTCTTTAGAAGATCATTCTTACTTTGTGTGGAGACTGAGCTACTGCAGAGTGAGAATGGAAGTGAGAAGCCTACTGAGCGAGGATAATTAAGTGACCTAGGCAAGAGATACAGTGGCAAGGACTATGATGGCAGCCTTGGAGGTAGGGATTGCTAAGGGCATGGCTGATGGATTGGAGGCAGATGCAGTGGGAGGGATTAAGGATGCTTTCACGGATTTGGGCTAGAGTGACTGGATGTATCACTCTGGGGAGTCACACTGTTACCTAGTGAAAAAGTTTACCTGATTCAGGAGACGTTACAATAGATACACACTACAATTTTCAAACAATTTGTTCTTTACAAATTAGACAGTCATTGCAGTTTTCCTATTGACACCATCACTCATTTACATTAATGCTGATGTGCTTTCTTAAGTGAGAGAGTGAGCGGTGGAGCTAAAAACAGCACACAACTACTGAGCCGTGTGCCACAACTACTGAAGCCTGCACGCCTAGAGCCCATGCTCCGCAACAAGAGAAGCCACTGTAATGAGAAGTATGCACACTGCAATGAAGTGTAACCCCCGCTCACCACAACTAGAGAAAGCCCACACACAGCAATGAAGACCCAACGTAGCCATAAATAAATTAATAAATAAAATTAAAAGAGCACGGAAGAGCACGGAGAATGTCCCACACATGTGAATGCCACCACATGTAGTGGTGTGTGTGTGCGTCTCTGTGTGTGAGAGAGAGAGAACTGAAGGAAGGATGGAAGGAAGGAAAGGAGGGAGGGAGAGAGAAAGAAGACTGACTATGAAGATAGTGTGTTTGCTGGGATGAGATGGGATTGCTAGCAAACATCTGGCCTAGAGGTATCAAAGAAAGCGATTTTAGAGGTTTGGAAGTCTGGGCCTAATTTGGATATAGTTTTATTAGATGAAGTATTTATGCCTTTGATTTCAAATACAGTGTGCAAAAGTCAAAAACAATACAGCTTGAGGTCTTATTCTAAATTTAAGAGTAATAGTTTGTGGTTTAGGATCTAAAGCACAGGTTGATGGTAACTTCCATTTATACAAGAATTGAGGATTGAGACAGGAACCAGCCCTGTGTAAGAGAGATTGTGATTATTTTAAGGTTTATCAGGATGCTGCCATCTCAAAAGGTCATGAGGCTACCTGGTCAGAACAGCTTGAGGACACTGGTATCTGAGACTGTCAAAGGTTGGGGTATTATAAAAATTAAAATAAACTTAGAGAGAGCAGATTAAGTGTTAAAAAAAAGTTCACCCTCAGTTGTATTCAAGCCTGATCCAAAATAGTAATATTTGCCAGAAAGGAATTCAAACCAAGGATTTCTCTGGAGACTACCTCATAAGAAATTCAATTTAACTTTAAATTGATATAAAAACATAAAGCATTAGAAACACTTTAGACATGATTTAGACCAACACTGTTTTTAAAATATGAAATTATAATAAGATCCATTTCATAGAGTAAGACATTCAGTTCACCTTGGTGCAAGCAAGTAGTAACTGGGTAACCTCTTAGATTACCTGAGTCCCTGTTTACCTTCTTTCCCAAGACACCAAAATTACTGCTTGATTTCATCAATTCAGCAAAAGTCAGTTTTTCTTGAAAATTTTAAAACTCTTCACTAAGTGAAAATGACTACTTAGTTAAATCAAAGCATCCACCTGTACTTGCCCCAAGAAACACACAAATGCAACACCAACCAAAGTGAGCCAATGAGAGTACCACAAATAACTGGCAAGCCTTTGCCCTTCCTCACCTCTCAAGCCCAATGGCATTACTAAAAATAAAATTTTAAATTAAAATTAAAAAATGAAAGAAAGAAAAGTAAAAAAAAATGGTGGCAACTAAATGACAGATGCCAACTTACTGAATAAAACTTGAGTATCCTGGGCTTCCCTGGTGGTGCAGTGGTTGAGAGTCCACACGGGTTCATGCCCCGGTCCGGGAAGATCTCACATGCCGCAGAGCGCTGGGCCCGTGAGCCATGGTCGCTGAGCCTGCGCGTCGGGAGCCTGTGCTCCGCAACGGGAGAGGCCACAACAGTGAGAGGCCCGCATACCGCAAAAAAAACCACAAAAAACTTGAGTATCCTGCAAGAGGACAAATAGAAGTCCTTTGAAAATGACTAATCTAAAAAAGATTAGAAGAGAACCTGCAGCAAATTCCCAAGAATGTTGATTTTCCTCTGATAGTCTTAAGGTTAAGCCTCATTCATTTGATGTGACAGAGAATGGTACAGTTATTTCAGACCTCACAGTGCTGAAGCTAAAAGGCAATTTAATTAGCATCTTTATCTGGCCACTTGGACATTTATTACTCTAGAACAAGATTTCAAAATAGCAGTGAATTCTTCTAGAAGTTTTAAAATGAATATTTTTATTCTTTCTGCACATTGTATCAGTAATTTTTTTAGCTCTTTAGTTTTCTAAGTGTATCTTCTATTTCCTACACTGTCATTTGTTCAAGATAACGCTTTCCTTCTCTTTATAACACAGAAATAAGGGAAAATAAAATTATATGAAAACAAACTTTACCCTAGATTCACTTTAGGTGTGTTTTAGGTGAATTTCAAAAATTGCCTTAATACAGAAACAGAATCATCTTTGTCTACACCACAGGCCATAGTCTCTAACAGTGGCCCTGTATGATGTTATTTCAGGTGAGCCAGGGGAGGAATCATTCAGTCCTTTCCTAGGTACCATATCCAGTTCCATCGTTGGCTACCCATAATCAGCTACCCAAATTCTTCTCAAATGAATCAACTCCTGTCAGTTTTCTCTACCAATGTCCTCTCTCTAATCTCACTCATTCCTCTAACAATCCACTTTTAGTCAATGCATAGCCAGAATGTCATTATTCTGAGTCTATAATTAGCCCAATTATTTTAGTAGCTTTACTTTCCCATGGAAATGTTTGCTTGGGGGCAAGAGCACTGACAGATGACAGAATGGAGTTATTTGTGTTTGTGCTTAAAAGAGGTGATCATATTGATATCTATGAAATCTCCACTGAACTGCATACAGTCAGGGGGCTACAGATAAGGTACAAATCCCCAGCCATGTACCTTCTCCTTGGCCCCTCAGTGGTCAAGGTTACAAGGACAAACTGAGGGCTTTGAGATTCTGCTTCTAAAAATATTCTCACTCACGTATTAAACAAACATGCTTGAATGCCTAATATCTGCAAGGCACAGCCAAAATATAAAAAGCAGCAAATTCTGGATGGACCACATTTCTTTGGTCTTTATAGCAAGGCATATTTTAGAATTTTGGTGCCTTTTACCTTTCAGTTTACACATTTTATGTCCCCAGTGTTGATAAGGCCAGCTACTGCTTGCAAAATTCCTTCTTTATTTGCATTAAAGAACAGCATGGAAGGTTATCTCATCTAAACTATTTCATGGATAGTAAGGTTATAAAAGCAATGTAATTTTAATAGATTTTAAATATTTATATGATAGAGGGATTTTTTTAAGCTATTCTTAGTATCTCTAGCTATATGGCATTTTATAAGTATCTAGAGACTGAATCTGTAACTTAAGTAAACTGAGATTTTTGCTTTTTTCATTAGTGTTAAGCACTCACACTACATCAAAAATATATACAAATCCACAAAGATTACACCATTTAGATTAATTTTTTTCCCTGAATTCTATCCAGATCTTTTAAACCACACACACATACAGCCATAATGTCTTAATTTGGTATCTTTTATAGAAATTAAACTGTTGCTGGATCCAGTTCTAATTTTCATATTCGTTTAAATATGTATATTGTGGAAATAAATGAAAGCCACTGAAATGAAAACAGAGGCAATTCAGAACTTGCTATCACAAGGGAGTTAGTCCATCACCTGTGTTTGGCAGAGACTCAAGGCAGGCGGAGGAGTGGGACAATTTCATAAAAAAAAAAGGACAGGCTTCAGGTATGCTTGATTGGAAGTTGTTGGCAGGGGAAGCTGGAGGATGGCTAACTAGAAGCAGGGCCTCTTGTGTGATAGGTCTGGGGAACATATTTGGCTTTCTCTACTTGGTCCTGAGTTGGAAGCAGGAGGCAAAATAGTAAAGTTGGTAGTCATTGACCAAGTTCTGTCCATCTGGGTCTGGTTTATACAGAGGTTGTGATTTGGCTCCTGGGGCTGGTTGCTGCAGAGATTGGGAGCCAGAGAGAGCTCTATTTTCATATAACGGTCTGACTATTGTTCCTTTGAATATTCGGTCTCTCAGTGTAATATCTAAAATAAAACAGTCTGGCTGATTCGTTACCATAAAAATATCTCTCTATAAAGTATGGTTAGGAGGCAATTCTCCCTGAGTTTCTTGTGTTTTCTGCACATCTTGTAAGCGGAGGCGTAGACATCTTTTTTTTCCAGATTATTTTTCAAGGATATTTGTATAAGAGCCTTAGAAGATATAGATAGCAGCCCCCTCCAGAGGGAAGCACAAGTACGTTTACAACTGAATACATCAAAGCCAATGTGAGCCTTCAGGAAAAAGTGTGGAGAGTTTGCTTTATAAAACATTTGAGTAGCCTAAGTTTAAGTCTCCTCAGTTGTAGCAAAACCACCGTGTGCACGACGTCCACTAAGGGCATTTCATGTGCCACTGTGGAATTTGGGGGCAAGGGGAACTGAAGCAAACAGGAAACTTAAGCTGCTTGCTGTGTTGTAAATTAAAGTCCTTCATCTCTGATCCAAGAGTATCATGCCTTCTACCAACACCCAGTTTCTACTTATAGAAACTGTGGCAGGATAGCTTGTCAGCTTAAAGCAAGATAAAAATCTCAAACTCTTCTGCTCTTGACAAGTACTAGGTATTAATACACAAATAATCAAGTCTATGAATGAATGCTATCTATTCCTTCCTCTGATTTAGGAATATAACCAGGATTACAAGAATAATGCACACAAATGTAAAGAGCACCTTAGAGAAAACTCACATAAATTAATTCAGACTGTCTTTGGTAAATGGAAAGCAATTTAGTGCTTAAGGACAAGTGGGACTAATGAAATAAGGCTTCAGATTGTGTTTGTCAAGATATATGTGCACTACTGTTCCCCAGGTGGTTGGTATTAAAATAAGGCCAATCATCAAAACTGTGTAAGAATGAAAAAGATTACAGAAAATGCTCAGATTTAATTTGTTTAATACTAAATACTCATCTTTTCCCAAATCTCATAAAAAATAATTGCAGCAAAGGTACAAAACATCTCTACTTCATGATAAAATATCAGTGCACCTGGCATATCTAAATTGTTTACTTACAAGCTGCCAACATTTTCATCTCAATGAATGTAATCTAACTAGAAAAAATTCATATGCTTAAAATACATCTAAATAGTCACCCATGGATTGGAAAAATAAATGACCTTTTTAAAAAATGTACTTAAGTAAGATAGCTTTTATGTCTCTCATATACAGTTGGAGCACATGCTATGACACAGCATTTTGCAGAGTCATATTATGCTCAGCAGTGAGTCTATCTGTAAGTCAAGTTATTATTAACAGGGTCTTTGTTAGTCTAATGCTTTGTTGTCTGAGAATTTTTATATTAATTCTAATTTATCCAATAATAAAATTTAAGATTATGTACACAGACTATGTACTTTTAAAAGAATGACCCAGAGCTTGGATTAAAATATTCAGCTTCAGAGTTTACCATGTGTTAGGCCACAGAGGCAAGAACATTTTTTATTCTGCCGGGGCACTGCATTTTCTTTTTGAGAAGGAAGGCCAATACACTTTAAACTTCAAGACAAGCTACTATACTTTTTAAAGTAAAAACTAAATATATGAGCAATGGATACATAATGGATATATAACCTTTAAAGTGGCCATCCCATAGAGCTTGTCCTTCTTTGGAGAGTATAATATGTTATCTGTGTGATAAGGATTATAATATTAATTTTCAAGAATTGGGGACAACTTCAGACAAATATCCTGAAAGTAAAACGAGCAGTAATCACATATGCAAAGGGAAGGTTTATAAATGTATTGGGACCCAAATATCCCCTGGATCTAACCAAGAAGACATAGGCATCACCCCCCCCAACTCTATCATATTCAAATGCATGAGTTAAGAATTGTGCTCCCATAACATTTCTAATATAGTTTAAATTAAATCTAAAATGAGAAATTTAAAAGATGGAGAATTTGTTTCCTGTTGTTCAGCAGAGAATCTTAATGACTGATTCCAAAAGAACAACTTTATTTCATCGTGAACATTTTTAATATAAATCAGGATGTCATTTATGTACCATAATTTGATAAAAATATCTTGAGCATATCCAGCATCCCTTGTCCTGTTCCAAGCTTATATTGCTACCTTCTGATTTGTAATTTAGTCTCCTGAGTGGCAGAGGGAAGAGCTCTTTGCAGGAGAACAGCCCTAGTTCTTGAGCCAAATCACCTAATGGCATGTCATTTGGTCTATTACATTGCTATGAGCTTATCTCTCACAGACTGAGAAACTATAAAAT
Source organism: Pseudorca crassidens (assembly GCF_039906515.1). Lineage (NCBI taxonomy): Eukaryota > Metazoa > Chordata > Mammalia > Artiodactyla > Delphinidae > Pseudorca > Pseudorca crassidens. The sequence continues at coordinate 27,091,325 of NC_090300.1, forward strand.
GATATAATTATTTTTCTCAGCCTGAAATATTAAGGACCAGATCCTGGGCCATGGTGATCCCACACAATTACTGGTGGAAGACTCTAGCTGAACCAGCTCATCTGTTCCTCTTTACTGACATAATGAGCTACCAGAAGAGATTTTGCATAAAACATAGTTTGTACTTACTTTGAAATTCAAAAACAGAAGTGAGAGTTCTAAAGAAAACCCCAGATGAAAAGATAGCCTCTCTATCTGAGTAGGAGCGACTGTAAAACCAAAACGAACATCTTTAAAGGAGATCTATAACCTTTCAAATCTAATTTTACAATAGTTCCTGTTTTAGGAGGTTAGGTGATTGATAAAATCAAATAAAAACGGAAAGGGTAGCTTTGGATGCAAATTTAAAATCTAGGAGTGTCCAATACAGACACAGGCTATATCTGGGAAAACTATCTAAAAAGAGGTAAAAAGCTCTAGAAGATTTGTTCAACTCCAGACAAAGGCTGGAGAAAAGATTCTGCTATGTGGCTGAGCAACAGGGCTGTTCAATCACTACCATGTACAAAGAAACCTAATAAGATGGCAGATTGGTTACCTTGAGGTGGGACCCCAAGTCCTGATCCTTTTGATGCCGCACGACCTTACCTTTTAGTTTTGTTTTCAAGCCCTTTAAGCTAAGACATTCAGTTTATTTTAAATAGTACTTGCTCTTTGGAACAAAGTTTCTATTATGGCTAAAGCTTTGTGTCCCCGGCTAGTAGTTTAATTGTGTTTACATGATCCTGACAGGCAGTAAGAACGAACCTGGAAGAGAAGGTTCTCTCGGCAGTGGTTCTTAGTTGACCAATTAAGAAGTGGGGCATAGAACCGATAAGTTACTACAGAGGAATAGGTACTTAAAGGCAGATCCAGCATCTGTCAACAATAGTCAAGTAGGCAAGTAGAGCATAACCTAAAGTATGGTACTAGGTAGATTCAGGCAAGTCTTCGTTATCTTCAGAGATTTTCGCAAGGGTTATATGAGGATGTTTTTAGACACGTGAAAGAAACCAAAGTAGAGTCTGGAAGAAGGACATATCAGACAGGTGAGAGATGGTTATCATTAAATAAGGAAATCTATGGCAATTAATTATTAGGGTAAATGGGACTGGGGCCCAAGTTACAGAACTCCAGCATCCTGAAGGATTGGCAATAGTCATATAGGGTCCCCAACTACAAAGAAGCAAGATTCTAAGTAGATTCGAGGCTCATGCTCATATGCTGTTTACAAATCCAGTCATGTCTTTTGACATTTGTTCCTACTATGGTCAGAGGAACCAAACAAAAGCCATATCTGTACATTTATCTGCTGTCTTATAACGGATAACTTCATTTTTATTTGTTTACCACATTGTTGCTCAACCTCCTACTTTCAACCCAAAGTGTAGTTTCTCTTGTCCACAAGGGTTCTTGAATTTGTGAACTCAGTGCTGATTTCCTGAGTATTTTAGCTTATCTGTTGACCATACTGGAATTGGCAGCCTGTTCTTTATGTGTGTTTCCTGACACACACTCCGGGTCCACCTGTTTTAACCTCGTGGTATCTAGTCTTGGGTCCTAACACATCACTGCTGCTCCTTAGGGGAACCTTACTCCTCTTTTCTGTCCTAGAGTACAAATCAGGATTGGGCTTCCCTGGTGGCGCAGTGGTTGAGAGTCCGTCTGCCGATGCAGGGGACACAGGTTCATGCCCTGGTCCGGGAGGACCCCACATGCCGCGGAGCAGCTAGGCCCGTGTTCCATGGCCGCTGCGCCTGTGCGTCTGGAGCCTGTGCTCTGCAACCGGAGAGGCCACAACAGTGAGAGGCCCGCGTACCACAAAAAAAAAATAATAATAATAATAATAATCAGGATTTACCTCCACTCAGCTTCTGCCCATTAACAAACAAGATCATAGTGAATAAGACAGAGAACAGGCTGCTAGACTCCAAATACAAGCTTAAACATAAATGAATTAGTTACTATAGTGTATATAATCACATTTTGTTGACTCATATCTCCATCTGCTTAACTTCAGGATTCTTACTACTTTGTATTACTTGTCCTCTGTATGTATTTCTGGGAGGCTCTGTAAGGATGACTTACAGGTACTCCATTCCCAATGTTTCCACACTCAGGTATCAGGAACCCCAGTTCCTCCCAAACAGTCCCCTGAGCAGTTCCCTGCCAGGAGCCATGTCAGCTGGGCTGAGCATTGTGGGCATATCCACTGTACTGTACTGCTCTGTTATGGGGGATGGTTACCTGCTTTGTTCTGTTATCCTATTTTTACAGTAAGTATTACAGCTATTCCACATCAACTTCCAGGTATTCAAGTCAGCATTTAGGAAGCAAAAGATGCAACTGGAGTTTACAGCAAAACTGAGAAAGTGCATTTCTCCCCAATGGGTTACAATGTTTTCAACAGATCTCAAAGCAGGAGTTTCTGTGTTCCAAGATGTAGTAGCACAGTTTTTTGCTTGGCTTTGTTTTTTATTTTTTATTTTTCCTCACAGCCTGTTCTTTTCCTAGGACTTAAAGGGCTGGCCTGAGGACAAATTCAGTTCACAGACAATGGACTGTGTCCAGACTGCCTGTCCCCCTCAGGACAACAAGAATTAGTAACAAAAACTCAACGTGCTGACTCATCCCATAAAATATGCTCAGCCATGCAGTCCCACACATTTGCTACCCATGTTCCATCTCTGAACTGGTGGCTTAGCAAGCAGGCGCCCAGTTCTTGGAATTTGGTCTACCTTGTGTTAACCAAGGAAGGCTGACTTTTTATAGTAGGCTGATGATTAGAGAATAAATAGACATTTCTTAAATACTCTGTACTACAGAGGTTCTCAGCCCTAGCTATGTACCAGAATCACAATTTTACAATTCAAGATGAGGCTCAAGGAGTTTACACAGCTTGTGCAAAGTCAAATATCAAGAGAATTATGGTCTGAGATGGCACTGAAACTGAGATTTATTCAAGTCCAAAGTCCATGCTCATTCTGCACTGCTACACTGCTTCCCTGTTCCTTATTTTTTTCCAACTAAGGAACTAATTTACTTTAGATCTAAGAAAACTATAGAAGCAATCTTAAACTTGACTTAGAATTTTTCTCCATGTTGTGAATTGCTTCATTTGAAATGTTTCCTGGAGGATATAATATCTGAATATGATCAGCGCATGTGGATGTTATATATATTTATGAATGTGAATTATGAAAATTAAAAAATTGACCATGAAAATATAGACAGGATTTTGATGATTTATCATGTAATTGGCTTCTAGATTGATGGAAAGTTGCTTAGAATATAGAGTTGCATACATAATAGTTTGATCTTGTACTGCTGATTAAGTTAATTCCTGCTGATGGGCTGAGAGAAAATGTAAGCAGACAGAAAGCTTTGTGACACAGAGCCCATCATAAGAGTTTAACTGAATTTTTCACCCGATTTGAGCTGCATAAATTACCTGATCACTCAGTTTTCCCTTTGAAACTCTCCCAATGGGGATTCCACAAACTCCCAATTAACCTTAACAAGAGAGCCAAGCTACTCAAATTGCTTGGGTAATGCATGTCTGGAATGTGTTCACTATTTTGTTTCCTTAGTGCTTGGGGCCCAGACTGCTACTCAGTATCCATTCTCCCCTCTTCCTTAGTAACAAAATCCAGGTATTATTCTAGGCAACAATTTTCCTAGCTAAATAACTACATTTCCAATCTTCCATGAAGTCTGAGTTGACTAATGAGAAATAAGTGGAAGCTGCTAGGTAGAACTGGGGGAAAGCTCTTTTAGAAGCAGACAGAGCTGGCATATGCCCTCCCTTTTATTCCTGCTGCTTCTCTGAAATGCAGGTTATGATGAAGAGTGTTCACTCCATGAGCCATTTTGGATCTGGAGGAGATTCTAAAGGTGGAAGACTTTGCAAAGAATGATGAAATGGAAAGAGAGGGAAAAAACAAAGGTAGGTCCTTGATTGAATCACCACATAGCAGTCAAAATAGGTCTGGACTATACAGAGTGAAGTAAGTCAGAAAGAGAAAAACAAATACCATTTGCTAACACATATATATGGAATCTAAAAAAAAAAAAGAGGGTTCGGAAGAACCTAGGGGCAGCACAGGAATAAAGACGCAGATGTAGAGAATCAACATGAGGACACGGGGAGGGGGAAGGGTAAGCTGGGACAAAGTGAGAGAGTGGCATGGATATATATACACTACCAAATGTAAAATAGATAGCTAGTGGGAAGCAGCCACATAGCACAAGGGAGATCAGCTGGGTGCTTTGTGACCACCTAGAGGGTGGGACAGGGAGGGTGGGAGGGAGAAGCAAGAGGGAGGAGATATGGGGATATATGTGTGTCACTTTGTTATAAAGCAGAAACTAACACGCCATTGTAAAGCAATTATACCCCAATAAAGATGTTTAAAAAAAAAAGAAAAAAAATAGCTCTGGACTACATATTTCTACTTTTACTCTATGAGAGAGAAATAAACCTCTCTCATATTGAAGCAACTGTTATTTCTGTTCTTTGCCACTGTAGCCACATGCAATTCCAAGCTGATACATTGTCTTTTCTGTCTAGGGCCACCTGGTGCTCAATGAAGAAAAGGTCATCTAAGCAATGTCTGGAATGATATGTCTAGGAAGTTGACCTCTTCATCCTTCAGCTCTGATCTTTTGTCTCTTTTGTCACAATTCCATATTACCTGAAGGTTGTGTTACTATTTTCCAAATGAAAGTATGGTTTGAATAGGGAAAATAGAGTTTGAGGTGATACTAGCAGTCAGCATGGTATAATGGAAAGGGCTTGGGATTTAGAATCAGTGAGTCCTGAATTCATATTCCAATTCTAACACTTTTCAACTGTGTGCCTCCTGTACAAATTATTTGGTTTTCCTAGGGGTAAAATGGGAATAATAAGAGCCACTTCATAGGGTAGATGTTTAACAATACTAGAAAGTATCATGATACTAAATAATAGCATACATTACTTTATTATTTAATTCCTATAACAAATCCTACCCAAAGCTTAGGAAGAGATTGTTATGGCCTCAATAAAGTTCTCTAACATTATTATCAATCTGACTGAAACACAATTTCTACCAATCCTGAGCTCTTATTACCACTTATATTTTATGTGTGCTTGGTTTTCCCTACAGATTCTAAGTTTTTTACATCTTAAATCACTACCAGAGGTTGTTCTAAACAGCAGCTAGTCAAGAAATATTTGAGGTTGCTGCTGTAACTATATCTGTTCTCACAAATAGTAGAAAACATATCAGGTGGGAGGGAGGGGGGTGGATTTTATCCATCAGAATTCAGTTATTTCTTTGCCACTGAAGCTGTATGTCCTATAAGGCCTGAACTAGCAGCATAAGCACTAAGAAAGGCCATTTTAACAACTTCTATCATGTGAATAGGCCTTATTTATTGTAGTTATACCTTATTCCCATTCTAGTCCATTTTTCTGCACCTTACGCATTAATTTTTAGGAAAACTTAGCAGATGTACAGAGATTACTTCTATTTACACTCTAGTACACACTGAATTCTTCATCACCAGTGTCATAGTTTTTTTCATGGATATTTTAAGATTGATTTTTGGTATCATATTCGAAAATGAACAAATCCAATTTTATATTGGTTGTGGGTGTCAGATTAAATTCAAGCTGAATTGTAAGCTACTAAACCAATTAAAAACTTCCCCTGATCTTCTTATTTAATAATACGTGAAAATAACCTTGGAAGCCATTTCTAGTTAGTGTCATTATAATTTTAGCATGACTTCAGCATTTGGAAACATAATTATATAATTAATTTCATATATACATTACTACACATTAATCATCAACATGAGATATTTTAAATATAACATTCAAATCAATCTATCTTTGAAATCAGAGATTACTCAGCAAGGTTATAAATGGTAGTTAGTACCATTAACCTCTGATTACAAAACAAGTGTCAAATATAGACAATTATTATACTAAATACTAATGTTAAATAATAATGTACTGATGCCCCTTATCAAAATATAGTTCCATAGTACACTGAAAAGGTGGTAAATGCATGTTGTATCTCACACGTAATGTCCTCTCACTGATTATAATCACACTAAACAATTAGGCAAAAACATGGACAGTTACGTAAATAGGAAATAAATTCAGAATAAGTGTATAAGTGGTAATACTTCATAACAATATAGAATACTTATTCATACTTGTATGTGTAAAAGATGCCATACTTAATTCAACTAATATACATTTGAAATTTTTCTACGTTCAGGTATTATATCAGGTCTTGGGGATTTTAATATTACTAACATATATTCCCTGCCTCCAGAGTGTTCACAGTCTAATAAGGGATAATTATAATGCAATGTAGTAAATTAAATTATTCACATGTATATATGTATACACACACATACACATACATATGTATATAAGTATACAAACACATTCACACACAATATTGTGGGCAAACATATAAAGCGTACTTAACCCAGCTGCAAACTTTAGGGAGGCTTTCTAAAGATATGATACTTAAAGAATCAAATTTAGACTGACATTCTCAATATCACACTGATTTGTCCTTTGCACTCTGTTGGCTCTTCAACTTGATATAATACTCTCCATGAAGGACATAAACAAGAGTCTTCAGGGAATGATGTAAGCACAGGCATTATTCCTGGCCCCTGCCCTTCCCATCCCCAGTCACCATTAACTGAAAGCTAAGGAAAGGACTAACAGAAAACACAATTACGGAAGAAACATGTGAATTAGAAGTAGAAACAAACAAAAAAAAGATGTCAACACATATGCCACAAGAATTGAAGAATTTTTCTAGGTTAGGTGAAATGCATATGGAACTAAATAATATTAAGATTCTAAGAAAAGCAATATACTTACCTGGAAGTTGCTGCTATTTGAGTTGTTAAGTAAGGGGTGCTGGCAAAAGGAGAAATGACTCCCAATATATTTTGAGGAGCAAGCCAATTATGAGAGTGACTTATGAGAGAAAGATGTCCACTACACTTGGATTTTTTTTTTTTTGGCAATCGAGAAACAATTGCCCATTGGCAAATCCATTGGCAACTGTGGCCAATTCCAAGTAGATTTACTAAAAAGATACATTTTTCATGAAATTTATAAATTCTTTGTTCTTTATTGTTTTCCTCATTTTATTAGAACTTTATTTTTTAAGCAGTGTTAGGTTCACAGCAAAATTGAGGGAAAGTACAGAGACTTCCCATATACTCCTGCCCTTATACATGCATAGACTTTCACTAATATCAACATCCCCTACCAGAATGGTACATTTGTTATAAATGATAAACCTATATTGACACATCATAATCATCCAAAGTCCATAGTTTACATTAAGATTCACTCTTGGCACTGTACCTTCTATGGGTTTTAGACAAATGTATGATGACATGTATCCATCATTGTGATATCATCCAGAGTATTTTTACTGCACTAAAATTCCTCTTTGCTTCGCCTATTCATCTCTTGTGTCCAATTCCTGGCAACCATAGATGTTTTTACTATTGCTATGATTTTGCCTTTTCCAGAATGCTTTTCAGATTTGCTTGTTTCACTTAGTAATATGCATTTAAGATTCCTCCATGTCTTTTTATAGCTTGATAACTCATTTCTTTTTAGCACTGAATAACATTTCATTGTCTAGATGTACTACTTTATTTACCCATTTGGCAGGTGAAGGACATCTTTGGTGCTTCCAAGTTTTGGCAATTATGAATAAAGCTGCTATAAACAACCATGTGCATATTTTTGAGTGGAGGTGTTTTCAATTTCTTTGGGTAAATACAAAGGAGCACATTTTTTGGATCAAATGGTAAGAGTACATTTTGTTTTATAAGAAATGGCCAAATTGTCGTCCAAAGTGGCTGAACCATTTTGCAATCACACTTCCTGTGGCTTCACATCTTCACCAGTATTTGGTATTGTCAGTGTTTTGAATTTTGGCCATTCTCATAGGTGTGTAGTGGTATCTCAATATGCATTTCCCTGATGGCATGTGATGTGGATCATCTTTTCATATGTTTATTTGTTATCTGCATATATTCTTTGGTGAGGTGTCTGTTAAGGGCTTTGGCCCATTTTTTAATCAAGTTGTTTGCTTTCTGACTCTTGGGTTTTATAAGTACTTTGTATATTCTGGATAATAATCCTTTGTTAGATGTGTCTTTTGCGAATATCCTTTCCCAATCTGTGGCCTGTCTTCTCATTCACTTGACATTGTCTTTCACACAAGAGCAGAAGTTTTTAATTTTAATGGAGTCCAGATTATCAATTATTTGTTTCATGAATTGTGTCTTTGGTGTTATATTAATAGGGCACCACCATACCCAAGGTCATCTAGTTTTTCTCATATCTTCTAGGAGTTTTATACTTTTGGATTTGACATTTATTACTGTGATTCATTTTGAGTAAATATTTAAAGGGTGTTTAGGTGTGTATCTAGCTTTATTTTTTTTATGTCCAGTTGTTCCAGCACCATTTGTAGAAGTCTATCTTTGCTCCATTGTATTGCCTTTATTCCTTTGCCAAAGATCAGGTGACAATATTCATCGAGGTCTATTTCAGGGCTCTCTACTACGTTCCATTGATCTATTTGCCTTTTCTTTTGCCATTACCACACTGTTTTGATTGCTGTTGCTTTATACTAAGTATTGAAATTGGGTAGTGTCAGTCCTCCAATTTTGCTCTTCTTCAATACTGTGTTGGCTATTTGGGCATTTGCTTTTCGGTATAAACTTTAGAATGATTTTGTTGATGCCCACAACATTAACTTGCTGGGTTTTGACTGAGACCACATTAAATCTATAGATGAAGTCGGGAAGAACTAATATCTAAACAATATTGAGTCTTCCTTTCCATGAACATGGAATATCTCTCCATTTATTTAATTCTTCTTTGATTTCATTCAGCAGAGTTCTGTAGTTTTCCTATATAGATATTACAAATATTTTGTCAGATTTATATCTAAGTGTTTCATCTTGAGGGAGTTAATGTAAGTGGTATTGTGATTTTAATTTCAAATTCCACTTGTTCATCATATAGCATATAGGCATATGATATATGCCTGGCATATAGGAAAATGACTGACTTTTGTATATTAACCTTGCGTCCTGCAACCTTGCCATAACTGCTATTTAGTTATAGGAGTGTTTTGATCAGTCCTTTAAGATTTCCTACATAAACAACTATGTCATCTGTGAACAAAGACAGTTTTATGTCTTCCTTCACAATCTGTATACATGTTATTTCTATTCTTTGTTTTATTGCATTAGCTAGTACTTCTAATATGATGTTAAAAAGAAGTGGTGAGAGTGGACTTCCTTACCTTTTACCTATCTCAGGGGGAAAGCTTTGAGTTTCTCATTATTAAGTATGTTAGTGGTGTTTTTTCTTTTTTTTTTTTTTTAAAGTCATTTTTTATCAAGTTGAGGGAGTTTCCTTCTATTCCTAGTTTACTGACAGTTTTTATCATGAATAGGTGTTAGATTTTGTCAGTGCTTTTTCTATAGTTATTGATAGGATCATGTGATTTTTCTTTTTTAGTCTATCAGTGTGTTGGACTGCATTAATTGATTTTTGAATGTTGAACTAGGACATTGCGCACCTGGAATAAAAACCACTTGGTCATGGGATATAATTCTTTCTATATACTGTTGGATTTAATTTGCTAATATTTTGTTAAGAATTTTTGCATTTATGTGCAATGAGAGATATTGGTCTGTAGTTTTCTTTTCTTGTAATGCCTTTGGTTTTGGTAATAAGGTAATGCTAGCCTCATAAGGTGACTTACAAAGTATTCCCACTGCTTCTATCCTCTGAAAGAGATTATAGAGAAGTGGTGTAATTTCTTCCATAAATGTTTGATATAACAGAATTCACCAGTGAACCCATCTGGGAATGGTGCTTTCTGTTTTGGAGTGTTATTAATTATTGATTCAATTTCTTCAAGAGGTATATGCTTATTCAAATTTCTATTTTTTGTGTAAGTTCTGACAGGTTGTGCTTTTCAAGGAATAGGTCCATTCCAACAAGGTTATAAAATTTTTAGAATTGTTCAATAGTATTCCTTGATTATTTTTCAATGCCCTATGTCCTCCGTCTTATGCATTCAAAAATAGTTGTAGATTTTTCAATCTGTTCAAGCTTTTTTATTTGTTGTTAAGACAGAGTGGTGACTTACATGTGGAACCAGAGACCAAACATCTATCAATCATTCTTTAAAGTTTTAAATAAACTTTTCAGTGTTTTTATTAAATTTTAAGGGTTTTGGTCTAATTTTTATATAAAATAAAACAATTTTATAACTTGTTTAGTATTTTCAAGAAGAATTTATCCTTTTTTAAGACTTTTGATTTGGAAGATTTATTTATTCTTAAAGACATCTGTTTTTAAAAAAATATTTTGACTTTATTCAGATTTTTAAAATGTCAAAATTTCTACCAATTATAAAATTGTGTTCATACAATTTTGTTAGAGATAGTTTTAAAATTCATTAATACCAGCAACATATACAGCAAACATAATGAATGATAAATGATGAAATGAATGATACATTTGAGATCTGGAAAATGGGTAAATATATTAAAATATATATAAATTGTATAATTGTATCTTAATCCAAAAATTAAAGTTAACAAAATTCCTTCAGATGATAAAAATTAAACAAAACCCTAATGGCACAAAATAATTGCAAATATTATTTTTCTATACACTGATTCCTTTGATTTATATTCTCTTTCAACCACTTTGATCTGGACAAATTGTTTTAAAACAAATGATGCATTTCCAAACAGCTACGGCAAAAAGAGTTCTGTGGAACTGTGGCTTTTCCCATACCCAAGATTCCCCTAAAATAAAAGACCACTTGCTTGACATTAGAAGCTAACCCTGACAGGTCTCAAGTTAATGTATTTATAACTATCTTTTTTTAAAAAATTCAATGCTATATTCCCCACTATATTTAGTCTTAGCTGCTGGAAAGCAAGAATCATGACTGCTTTTGTCATCATTGTATACACTGGAGTCTAACACAGTGTTCGACATGTGGTAGGGGCTTAATATATATTTTTAAGTGAATGAACATTACACATTGATGACAGCTTCCTTCTTATTTATGTATGAGCTTTTAAAAAGTCCTATTCAGTTCGCATCTGCTTTCTGCAGAATACTGTTGCTTTCAGATTTGAGAGAAGAAAGACAGAGAGAGAGATGGTGAAAAGAAATTATCTCAGTAGGATGTCTCCCTCCTGTTGATGAAAAGATTTAATAAGGTTTAAAGGAGCTCTGCAACACATCATTTAAAGGTACCTCTGCTCTGTTCTCTTACACAAAATAGGACATCCCAAAGCAGCCAGCATGTGTATAAATGCAAATGTCCTGCAGCTAATTCTATATTGTTTGTGAAGTTGCAATCAAGAGGGAGGTGCAAGTCAACAAAATTATTTGAAGACTTTCTCCCAAGTGTGGGACTTTTTAAATCAAGTGCCATGGTCTACATGGGGAAAACCGATAATAAGGGACATAGACACACTTTTCTAAGAGTAAATATTATGTAAAACTCCACACTTGAAATATTACTTTGAGTTGAATATCTTCATCTTAGCCCAAAATAGAAATAGAGGTAAAGTTAATTGTTTCAAATATTTTGCCCTTAAAATTCATCCAAGTCAGATAACCATTTGGGGAAATCATGCATGAAAAAACTCCTTGTGGATATATGTATATGTATAGCTGATTCACTGTTATAAAGCAGAAACTAACACACCATTGTAAAGCAATTATACTCCAATAAAGATGTTGAAAAAAAATCCCTTGTGCTAGTTTTCTATTTCATTCATTACAATCTGAAATTAATTTGATTTTTTTGAAATTACTTGCAAATACACAACCTCTTTAATGATTGAATCTAAACTCAGGAAAAGAAAATGCACTATTCTGTTATAGAATATATCTGTAGATATAATCGTTCATTGATACAAAGGAGGCATTAGTGCTTAACTGCTTGAATTCTTCATATTAAAGGATTTGAACAGCACATGTTTATGATCAGATTATGATGGAAGGGATAGATGCTTCTCAGGAATACGTTTGCCTTTATGATCTGTTAGGAAGGAGTTTATCCCAGCAAAACTGACATCAGCACTTAAGTCCCACAGGCACTCCAAATTTAACATGTCCAATGCTAAACTCATTTTTACTTTACCTCTCTCCATATTTATTCTTATTTACATTATCTCTATTTCAGGGAATGGTAACACCAATCACCCAGTCTCCCAAGCCAGGAATATGGAAGAGACTTTTTTTCATTCCTCTCTCTAAACCTGCACCCTAAATCTTTCAGAGCCATCCGTTCATTCTCCCTCCTTCCTGTCTCTCAAATGTACTGCTTTCTCTCCAGTCCTTCAGACAACACCCATGTTTCAATTTTCATCATTTTTCTGTGAATTTTTCTAACAGCCTCATTACCTGCTTCCCTAGTTTCAGTCATAGTCCTTTCTGACTGATTCTTCCACAGTACGTGAAGAAATCTTTTTAAAATGTGAATTACGAATGACTTTTCTGTTTAAAATCATTCACTAACCTCTCTGACTTTCAGAATGAAACCAAACTCTTTTCCATAACACTGTGGTTTTCATGTAAGCCATTCTTTAGATCACTAGTTTTATCATTTCCCTCAAGTTCCTAATTTCAACCCCTTGTCTCTTGAACTGAAACACAGCTGTTTCTCATCCTAGATTAGCCTCCTTCTACCTGAAAATTTGGCCATATTAACTTTCCTGAAAGACTCAACTGAGTCACTTCCTTTGGATCATTTTCTCTAATTTCCTTCCTCCAAAATCCCAACTTGACTATATTGGTACCTAAGCTCTAATTATCTTTTTTTAATTTATACTACTCTTAAGCTCCTCAAAGGCAAGTAGAGTTATATTTATCTCTTTGTATGTCAATAATCTTGCATAATGATCATACATCCATTTGTTTAGTTAGTGACACTGGATACCTTTCCATTCTGAAGAAAACTAGGGTACACCTCCTCTAAAGCTACACACAGGTATTCTGACAATCCAAAATGTAATACATATAGATAAAAGCAGTCTATGCCTTGCATCATAACTTGATATCTATATTCATAGCTACTTGATTATTCTTTTAAAATTTTATCTCATTGGTCTATAAAAAGCCATTAATATATTTAATATATTTAATGAAATTGAGTTATTCCTCATGCAGAATAAATATGTATTTCCAGAGTATATTTGATTGGGGAAAAAACAAAATTTATATGAATAAAGTCATTGTCTATTGTTTTTACAAATGCCAACTCTTTAGATATATTCATCTTCCATATTATAGACATGGATAAACATGACCATAATTTATGTAAAATGTTTTAATTTTCACCAAATCCAAGAATTTATAGCATTTGCTAGGTCCTCACATATGCAAAATAAAAAATTTTACTTTGTTCTTTTGAGAAGTGAAAATTGTCATTATATGCCAAAGTTTCTTTTCATGAAATGCTACCCCTCAGTCCTGAAAATTTTAAACATTATCTATGAAAACTTTTTTTAAAATATTTATTTATTTATTTTTTGGCTGCGTTGGGTCTTAGTAGCGACACACAACTTTCGTTGTGGTGCGCAGGCTCTCTAGTTGTGGCACACAGGCTTAATTGCCCCATGGCATGTGGGATCTTAGTTCCCTGACTAGGGATCGAACTGGTGTCCCTTGCATTGCAAGATGGATTCTTAACCACTGGACCACCAGGGAAGTCCCTATGAAAACCTTTAAAGATACCAATTTTTATGGTCTGTCAACACACATAGTTCCTTCTGACTGTCCTTTTCGAGCAAAGAAAGATTTCTTTCGGTAAAAGAGTTAATATTTTCTAAGTTGTCTAATAGTTACATGCATATTTATACTATGTTTTATAATCTTTAGGAGAAGGAACAGTGGAAAAAATAAAATGACATTTTTTTCTATCTATATTGTGCACCAGATAGTTTATGTATATCTCATTTAGTCATAAATGTTTAGGAAATTGTAGTTGTCATATTTAATATTAAATTATAATCTTGTTCCTTGGAAGGAAGCATCACTGCTATCAGATTAGTGAAGTGAAATTCTACTGACAAAAATAATTTAACAAATAGCATCGAGATTGTAAAGTATTCAATCAGATATTAATAGAGAATAGTCATTAAAAAATAAAATACGTCTTTATATGTATAACTATCTGTATAAAACACTGTCATATAAAGGTTTACCCCAAATGGTGCCAATTCTCCATAAGCTTCTCATTTTGCCAAAAACAGCCAACCAGGTAATAGTTATATTTCTATCTGGGTCAAAAGATGTATTGCTAAGGGTATTTCTTTTTATCCCTTATCACCTCTTTCTTTACTTTCTCATCATCCTTTTTATTTATGACCTTGGACTAAAATGTTTATGTTACTTTTCAAGTTATTTCTTTCTTGTAATTCTTTACAGACTATTTCATTTTCAGCCAAGAGATTTGTGGAAGTTTTCTCACTGTATGTAGTTGAACCAGATACCTTTTCTTCTATCTCAGTAATAAGAAAGTTGCACCTATATCCTGCACAACAATGGGAACCCACTACCAAATGGGTGTCATTTTCTCTTATTTAGAGGGAGAAACTGAAAGTCAAAATTGTCTTTGCCATAACAACTGTATAACAGTTAAAGCATGTTCTTCAGAATTCCAAAATGTTTTGTACTAGATTTCTTGAAAAATACTTCAGTGATCAAAATGATAGTCAAAGGTATAAACTTTATGTAAACTGAATATAAGAATACCCTGTAAAGACAGTTGGTACTGTTTTAACAAAATAGCCAAAGTCAATCCTTAATTGCTACTATCCTTTGTCATCTAGTTCCATATAATAAGAAAATAAGAAATTAAGAAAGAATAAAATATAAAACCCAGCTTTAAAGTGAATTTATAATACTTTCACATTAAAAAACTTTCCAAAGTGATGAGTAAAAATATTTGACTTACAATAAAGTAAAATAGGATGAGCATAAATATTTCCCTTCTGCAACATGTTTCTTACAATGGCTGTGTTTCCTAGCACCACCTTCCATAAATTACAATAAATGAATTTCTTCAATTTTTGTCAAAATGACCAAAGCACAATTGTGAAATTCTCTAGAATAATCAGAAGTAAGTGTAAAATAATATTGTCAAAAATTATTTAAAGCTGTGGAAAAAATTAAATGAAATTAAATGCCCATGATAGGCACAAAATCTGTTATCCACAATTCCAAATATATATCTTTTTAAAACAAACATATGTTTGTGAATTGCAGAAAACTTACTTGAAGTCAAAGCCTGACCTGAACCAGTGTGAGGCTGTATATGTTCTTTGTGAAAATTTTTTTTTCTTTTTTTTCTTTTTGCTGCTGAGATATTATAAGTTTAACTAAGTTCTACCACTTCAGGCCCTGTTGGCAGTGATAGATAATAAATGGTGTGTGAACAATCTTAAATTTACAAAACCCAAAACCTTTGATGTTAGAAACACACATTTTCCAAAAATTGGGAAAATGGCTTGTAGAACGCTACTATAATTCTAAATCAGCAAGGTTTCTTTTTTTCTTTAGTTTGCTTTAGAATCAAAATTATGTAAGTATGTTATAATACAGATAATATATTCTGCAAATAATATATTCTGCTATTTTGTCGTCACTTTATTCAGCAGTGTGAAAACTGTTTCTATATTTGAAGAAGAGAGGCTACCTTTACTAAATAAGAACATTCTAAATACAACATGGAAGAGAGAACTTTCTTTTGTATGTCCTCAGAAGGGAAACAAAATATGTGATATACTCTTAAAGTCAGAGTGGGAAGACTGACAATATGGTAGACAGGCTATCCCTGACCAGAGATAATTTATTTATAAATTATTTAGCCCACGTGCCTGAGCAATAATTGGTATTACTACTGCTACTATTACTACTCCCACAGCAAAAGACCTTATGCTCAAAGCCCCTGTTGAAGAAAGCCCCATTCCAACTATACTGGGGTGTTTATAACTAAAGCCTGAGTTTCCTGCCGCTAAAGCCAGAAGACATAGAAAAGCATTTGACCAAATCCAACATCTATTCCTGATAAAAATTCTCAGAAAATGAAGAAAAGTAGGGAATTCTCTCACACCTGATAATGGGCATCTATGAGAAACTGATAACAGTGTAGTTAATTTTCTTCCTAAAATCAGAAACAAGGATGTCCATTATCACCACTCCTACTCAACACTGTACTGGAGCTTATAGACATTGCAATCAAGCAAGAAAAAGAAATAAAATAAATACAGTTTGTAAAGGAAAAAGTCTTTATTCATATTGATCTGATTATATAGAAATCCCATTGGGTTTTCTTGAAATCTTCAGAAAAATGCAGTAGATTGTTGTGACTGGAGTGTGGGAGGAAAGATGGAGTAAAGAGAGAGAGAATTATGTTTATTTGAGTCCATTAATGATTGCTGTATACAACTTGCAGCTACAGGAAAAAATGCTTGTGTTATAATGTTAAAAAAAAGCAGCAAGGGGCTTCCCTGGTGGCACAGTGGTTGGGAGTCCACCTGCCGATGCAGGGGACATGGGTTCGTGCCCCGGTCCAGGAGGATCCCACATGCTGCGAAGCGGCTGGGCCTGTGAGCCATGGCCGCTAAGCCTGCGCGTCCGGACCCTGTGCTCCGCAACGGGAGAGGCCACAGCAGTGAGAGGCCCGTGTACCATAAAAAAAAACACACAAAAAAAGCAGCAAGGCACAAATATATGAATGCATTATAATATTAATTATAATGCCAAGTATTTTAAAACAATTGCAGGGAGAAAATCTTCCTATGGAGAAACTAAACCAGAATGTTTACAGTGATTAAAATGGTAAAATTATAAATTATTATTATCTTTTTATACATTTCCTGGCCTTCTATTTTTTCCCCAACATATTTTAACATAAAGGATTAAAAAAATCTTTTAAAATTAAAGTGTTCCAACAGGCTTTTTAAAAAACCTGTTTAATCTTACAACTTTCCAAAACTATTCCTTTCTTTCTCAAATTTAATCAAGACTATTCCTATACCATCCACTCAATGTGCAACTCTCAATCCTGTCATTATCCTTTTCTTATACTGCTTATCTACTTGGATTCTTCCCCCATACTTCTGAAAATATCTTACAATGTTAACAATAAAACTGCTGCAGTAGCAGTGAAAGTAATTAATATTTACCATTTATTACTTATTCTGATTCAAGCATAATGCTAACCCCTTTAAAATAAGTTTGATTAAACTTCAAAATAACGTGATGTGAGATGATTATTTAAAGTACACTTCAAAATACCTGTTTTTTCTAACTCATCATACCTAGATTTTCCTTTTTTTATTTAACAGTTTGCACTAAAATTTCACTCAAAGTACATTTTATCCTACTTGTAAATGTAGTTACTTGAAAGAGAGTGTAAGTTCCATATGGTCAAGTATGAAGTTAATCAGTCCTTCCTTACTTTCTTCCTTCCTCCCTTTTTTCCTTCCCTAATTTCTTATTTGCCCTCTCTTCTTTCTTTTTACACCATTTATTCCACTTTAGGCATGTTTATTAATATGCATTATTAAAATAAAAAGGAAAAGTTGTATAATTTCCAATTATAAGTTTGAGAAACAAAACAATTATGTGTAGAATGACATGTAAATGTAGCAGGTGTATGTATTTGTTTAGACTGTAAATAACACAGGAGCACTAAAACCATATAATGCACTGAATTCATAGATTTTACTAATTTTTTTAAAATAAGCTTTATAGATAATAATAGCGTAGAGAAGTTGCATTTGGATTCCAAGATTGCATTCATATGATGTCATATTTAAGTGTACGGAAACAACTGGATTTGGAGATAACACTTTCAGATTTCATTTGAATAATTAGGATGATTGAGATCATTTTGGTGAAACACAGTTATGAATAATGTTAGGTTTCAATTCTATTTCAAATTTGACCATTTGTGAGAAAATAATGGAATCCACAAATGAGAAGCAGATGTCAAAAGTCTACCAAACAATACTAGCTTGTAGATGCTAAATTGTTATGAGTTTACCTATAAAAATTGAGTCATGACTACTTTTACTAGAATGGAAAAATAATTAAATGGAGTCAAAATCTTGATGAGTCTACAACATGAAAGGGGAATACATTATTTAGAAAATATTAATGATATATTTAATAACCCTGGGGAATTATAATAAAAAAGTTAATGATAAAATGAGAATCCTGTGTGCAAAGTTGTTCAATCAAAATGTCCAAACACATACTTAACTTTCAGTTAGAATCACTTAAATTGAAAGAAAGCACACAACATTGATGTTTAGAAATAAATGTAGTAAAGGAGGAATCTTATACATCCTGAAAGATGTGTTGTCTGCATACAGAATTTGAGTGAGATGGACTTGAAAAAGAAGTACGCTGGACTTAAACTACTGAACTTTGGTAATACAAAGTTTATTTTTATTGAACTTTTGGTCTAGGATTATGCTTATATTTCATTACTTCATTATAGTATAAAAGAAACAAAGACTCATTTCAGCTTGTAGGCAAAGCAGAATTTTAAAAAGTATAATTCATCTAGTCTCAGAAACATGGTTAAAGTTTGTAGATGAAGAGCTTTTCTTTCAGATATAGTTTTTTTCTTTGTTCCAATCTAGTAACATAATGGTGTTGACTCCTCAGATGAGAGAATTAAAATTTAAGAGCGCTCTAGAAAAATAAAACTTCATATGTGTAAGTAGTGAATAACTTGCCTGTGTAGATCTGCTTGTGTTTAATGTTATCATCACAAAAGACTACAGATCTTCAGGGAAGAGCATTTTAGTGTGACTTTTGACATATTTGAAAAAGAAGCAATATTTACAGCTGTTTCTACAAAATAAAGCAAAGCAAAACAAAAACAAAAGCAGAAAAGACTTGGAAGCAAATAACATACCGAAACCACTTTGACTGTGGCTAATTTGTGGAATTGTGTGAGAAGTGAAACATTTATGTATTATAAATTGAGAATGAATATGTTGATTTTTTTAGGTATATATGGAGAGCTGTGATTTGTTAATAATGGCCTCCCCCAAAAAGGCATATTTAAAAAATCTTTCTTCAATTGCTATGGTAAACTTCTATAACATCATAGTTTCTATTGATCCTTAAAATAATTTAAAACATTATTAAATACCTGAATAGACAGTTTTAAACTTAGAAACTAAGCTTGATCAGGGTGGGGACAAAATGGCAGAGTAGGAAGATCCTGAGCTCACCTCCTCCCATGGGCACACCAAAATTACAACTACTTACAGAGCAACTGTTGATGATAATGACATGAAGGTTAGTGGAAAAGATTTTCCAAAACCAAAGATATAAAGAAGAATCCATAATAAGACAGGTAGAAGGGACATACACAAAGTATAATTTAGACACACACCTGGGCGTGGGCAACCCACAAATAGGAGGCAAATCACAACAGCAGAGGTTCATCCCAAGGAACGAGGTGTCTGAGCCACCGATCTGGCTCCCTAGTCCAGGGGCTCTGTAACGGGAAGACAATTCCCAGAACACCTGGCACTGAAGATCAGTGGGGCTTGCTTACAGGAGAGCCAGAGGGCTATAGGAAACAGAGACTCCACTCTAAAAGGGTGTGCACAAAATTTCACACACTCCATGACCCAGCACAGAGGCAGTAATTTGAAAGAAGCCTAAATCAGAGATAATTGCTGATCTTGGAGAGCCTCCTGGAGAGGCAGGAGGTAACCGAGACTCCCCTGGGGACATAGATGCTGGCAGCAGTCATTTTTTTGGAACTCGTTCTACTACAAGGACACTGGTGCTGGCAAGCACCATTTTTGAGTCCTCCCTCTAGCCTACTAGAGCCAGCACTTGCCAGCACACCAGCCAGTCAGCACCAGTCCTAGCACTCCCCAGGATGAGCATCCAGGTGTGGGGAACCAACCCTGCCCACCAGTGGGCCAGCACCAGCCCTGGGCTGCACAGCCAGCTTTCCTGAAACCTGGCCCTGGCATATAGCTCTGATGACCAGTGGGGAAGGTGCTGCTGGGCCCTATATAACCTCCTATATTAGGCCACTTCAGAAAGATTGGGAAAAGTGACTGACCTACTTAACATATAGGAACAAAAACAAAGAATTAGGCAAAATGAGGTGACACAGGAATATGATTCAAATGAAGGAACAAGAGAAAAAAAACCCAGAAGAAGAACTAAGCAAAGTGGAGATAAGCAATTTATCCTACAAAGAGTTCAAGGTTAAGATCATAATGATGCTCAACAAACTCAAAGAACAGATGAACACAGTGGGAAGTTTAACAAAGAGAAAATGTAAAGAAGAATCAAACAGAGCTGAAGAATATAATAAACGAAATTTAAAAATACTCCAGAGGGAATCAACAGTAGATTAGATGATACAGAGAAATGGATCAGCACACTGGAAAACAGAGTAATGGAAATCATCCAAGATGAACAGAAAAAAAGAAAAGAGAATTAAAAAAAAATTGAGTATATTCACAAGCAGAAAGTGGGTTGTGGCCATGGAGGACGATGCATAAAGAAGAACTTCCCAGAGACTAGAGCCAGAGGACAGTGCTCATAAGACCTTCTTGCACCACATTCTCTTTTCCCTTACTTCTTGCAACTCAGCTTTAACCACACAGATGTGGACACTGTCTTAAGGCTGGTGGAGAGAAAAGATAGAAAAACCTGAGTTCCAGAATGACTACATAGAACAGAGAAGTCAGCTAACTTGGAATGCTGACTTCATGTTATTCATAGGAGAAAAAAATTAATTTTATCTTCATTAAGCCCTACTGATTTTTTTTAAATGAGGATAGTTTAACAGACCTATTGAAAAACATTGAGCATATCAACACTTGCATTATAGAGGGGTCAGAAGAAGAAGAAAGAAAATGGAGCAGATAATTTATTTGAAGAAATAATAGCTAAAAACGTCCCTAACCCAGGAAAAGAAATAGACATCCAGGTCCATGAAGCACATAGAGTCCCAAACAAAATGAACACAATGAGGTCCATGCCTAGACACATTATAATTAAAATGGAAAAATTAAAAATAAAGAGATAATCTTAAAGGCAGTAGACAAAAAAAAAAAAAAAACAACTAGTTATGTACAAGGGAACTCCCATAAAACTAAGACTGTCAGCTGACTTTTCAGCAGAAACTTTGCAGATGAAAGGGAAATGGCATGATATATTCAAAATGATGAAAGGAAAAAAACTACAACCAAAAATAATTTATCCAGCAAGGCTATCATTCAGATTTGAAAGAGAGATAAAGAGTTTTAAAGACAATTTACTGTCTGCTAAAAGAGTTCAATGCCACTAAAATAGCTTTACAAGGAATATTAAAAGGACTTCTCTAAGGAGAAAAGACAAGACCACAGTAAGAAACATGAATATCACAAAAGGAAAAATCTCATTGATAAAGACAAACATACAGTAAAGGTAGTAGATCAACCACTTGTAAAGCTAGTAGGAAGTTTAAAAGACAAAAGTAGTAAAATCATCCATATCTACAGTAGGTAAAGGATACACACACACACACACACACACACACACACGATGTAAAATATGCTGTCCATAATATTAAATGTGGTGGGTGGGGGAGTAAAAATGCAGGGTAGTTAGAATATATTTAAACTTAAGAGATCATCAACTTAAAATAATCTTTACTTATTTATTTATTTATGTTGTTGTTGTTTAATATATAAACCTCATGGTAACCATAAGCCAAAAATCTCAAATAGGTACACACACAAAATAAGAGAAAGGAATCGAAACATAACATTAAAGATAGTCATCAAATCACAAAAAAAGAGAGCAATGGAAGAAATAAACCAAAAAAAACTTCAAAAACAGTTAACAAAATGGCAGTATGTATACACACATCAATAATCACTTTAAATGTAAATGGAGTAAATGCTCCAATCAAAAGACATAAAGTAGCTAAATGGATAAAAGAAAGCAAGACCCACGTATGTACAGCCTACAAGGGACTTATTTCAGATCTAAAGACATACACAGACTGAAAGTGAGGAGATGGAAAAAGGTATTTATGCAAATGGAAATGAAAAGGAAACTGGAGTAACAATACTTTCATCAGACCAAATAGACTTTAAAACAAAGACCATGAAAGAGACAAACAAGCACATTACATAAAGATCAAGAGATCAATTCAACAAGGAGATATAACAATTAAATACATACATGCACCTTATGTAGATGTACCTAAATACATACAGCAAATATTAACGGACATAAAGGAAGAAACTGATAGTAACACAATAATAGTAGAAAACAATGACAGCCCATTTATATCAATGGACAGATCATCCAGACAGAAAATCAATAATAAAACACTGGCCTTAAATGACACATTAGACAAGATGAACTTAAGAGATATCTAGAACATTCCATCCAAAAGCAGTAGAATATATTCTTTTCACATGAACATGGAACATTCTGTAGGAGAGATCACATGCTAGGCCACAAAATAAGTCTCAGTAAATTTAAGAAGATTGAAGTCATATCAAGCACCTTTTCTGACCGCAGTGCTATGAGACTATAAGTCAACTACAAGAAAAAAACTGCAAAAGACACAAACACGTGAAGGCTAAATGATATGCTAGTAAACAACAAATGAGCTACTGAAGAAATCAAAAAAGAAATAAAAAAATACCAGGAGACAAATGAAAGTGGAAACAATGATATAAAACCTATAAAATGCAGCAAAAGCAGTTATAAGAGGGAAGTTTATAGTGATACAAGCCCACCTCAGGAAACAAGAAAAATCTCAAATAAACAACCTAACCTTGCACATAAAGGAACTACAAAAGAAGAAAAAACAAAGCCCCAAGTTAGTTGAAGGAAAGAACTCTTAAAGGTCAGAGCAGAGATAAGCAAAATAGAAACTAAAAAACAATAGAAAAAAAATCAATGAAACTAAGATCTGATTTTTTGAGAAGATAAAACTGATAAACATTTAGCCAATATCATCAAGAGAAAAAGAGAAGGCTCAAGTAAATCTAATCACAAATGAAAGAGAAAAGTTAAAGCGACACCACAGAAATATTAGGGAGCATAAAGATTACTGCTAACAATTATATACCAATAAAATGGACAACCTAGAAGAAATGGATAATTTCCTAGAAATGTACAATCTCCTAAGACTGAATCAGGAAGAAATAGAAAATATGAACAGTCTGAATAACAGTAATAAAATTGAATCAGTAATCAAAAAACTCCCAACAAACAAAAGTCCAGGACCAGAAGCTTCATAAGTGAATGCTACCAAATATTTAAAGCACAGTTAACACCTATCCTTCTCAAGCTATTACAAAATATTGAGAAGGAAGAAACAATTCTGAACTCATTTTATAAGGCCAACATTATCCTGATACCAAAACAAGACAAAGATATCACATAAAAAGGAAACTACAGACCAATATCACTGATGAACATAGGTACGAAAATACTCAATAAAATATTAGCAAACCTAATCCAATAATACATTAAAAGGATCATATGCCATTATCAAGTGATTTATTCCAGGGATGCGAGGATAGTTCAATATCCACAAATTAATTAATGTGATACACCCCATTAACAAATGAAGCATAAAAATCATATGATCATCTCAATAGACGCAGGAAAACCTTTGGACAAAATTCAAAATCCATTATGATAAAAACTCCCAACAAAGTGAGTATAGAGAGAATATACCTCAGTGTAATAAAGGCCACATATGACACACCCATAACTAACATCATACCCAATGGTAAAAAGCTGAAAGCATTTCCTCTATTATCAGGAACAAGACAAGGATCCCCACTTGTACCACTTTTATTCAACACAGTATTGAAAGTCCTAGCCACAGCAATCAAAATAGAAGTAAAAGAATACAAATTAGAAAGGAAGAAAAACCATCATTGCTTGCAGATGACATACTATACAGTGAAAATCCTAAAAATGCCACTAAAAAGCCATTAGACCTCGTCAATGAATTCAGTAAAGTTCCAAGATACAAAATTAATATGCAGAAATCTGTTGTGTTTCTATACACTAACAACAAACTATAAGAAAGAAAAGTTAAGACAATAATTCCATTTATAATTGCATTAAAAAGAATAAAATACCTAGGAATAAATCTAACCAAGGAGCTAAAAGACCTGTACTTGGAATACTATAAAACACTGATGAAAGAAATTGAAGACGATATAAACAAATGGAAAGATATATCATGCTCATGGACTGGAAAAATTAATATTGTTAAAATGCCATACTTCCCAAGGCAATCTACACATTCAATTCAATCCTTATCAAAATACTAATGGCTAGAACAAAGAATTCTAAAATTTGTATGAAAACACAAAAGACCCTGGATAGCCAGAACAATCTTGAGAAAGAAGAACGAAGTGAGAAGCAACACACTTTCTGATTTCAAAGCATACTAACAAGGCTACAGTAATCAAAACAGTATGGTAGGGCTTCCCTGGTGGCACAGTGGTTAAGAATCCACCTGCCAATGCAGGGGACACAGGTTTGAGCCCTGTTCCGGGAAGATCCCACATGCCATGAAGCAACTAAACCCATGCCCCACAACTACTGAGCCTGCACTCTAGAGCCCATGAGCCACAACTACTGAAGCTTGCGCACTAGAGCCCGTGCTCCACAACAAGAGAAGCCACCCCAGTGAGAAGCCCATGCACCACAATGAAGAGGAGCTTCAGCTTGCCGCAATTAGAGAAAGCCTGCATACAGCAACAAAGACCCAACACAGCCATAAAGAAATAAATTAAATAAATAAATAAATAAAAAGAAAACAAAACTTAAAAAAAAAAAAACAGTATGGTACTGGTAGAAGAATAGACACATGGATCAGTGGAACACAACAGAGTGCCCAGAAATAAACCTAAGCTTATATGGCCAATTAATGTGTAACAAAGAGTGAAGAATATACAATGAGGAAAAGACAGCCTCTTAAAAAATGGTTTGGGAAACCTGAACAGCTACATGCAAAAGAACCAAACTGGACTACTTTCTCACACCATATACAAAAATAAACTCAAAATTAATTAAAGACTTAAATGTAAAACCTGAAACCATAAAATTCCTAGATGAAAACTTAGTACACCTTTTGACATTGGTCTTAGCAATACTTTTTTAGATCTCTCTCCTCAGGCAAGGGAAACAAAAGCAAAAATAAACAAATGGGACTATGTCAAACTAAAAAGCTTTTGCACAGTGAAGGAAACCATGAACAAAATGAAAAGGCAGCCTACGGAATGGGAGAAAATATTTGCAACCAATATATCTGATAAGAAGTTAATATCCAAAACATACAGAGAATTCATACTACTCAATATCAAAAAAACAACCAGATTAATAAATGGGCAGAGGACCTGAATAGAAATTTTTCCAAAGAAGACATACAGATGACCAATAGACACATGAATAGATTACTCAAAATCACTAATCATCAGGAAAATGCAAATCAAAATGACAATGAGACAAATGAGATATCGCCTCACATCTGTCAGAATGGCTGTTATCAAAAAGACAATGAATTGCAAGTGTTGGTGAGGATATGGAAAAAAGGGAACCCTCATGCACTGTTGGTGGGAATGTAAATTGATACAGTCACTATGGAAAACATATGGAGGTTTCCCAAAACATAAAAATAGAATTATCATACAATGCAATTCCACTTCTAGGTATTTTTCTGCATAAAACAAAAACACTAATTTGAAAATATATCTGCATTCCTATATTCATTGCAGCATTGTTTGCAATAGCCAAGATACGGTAGCAATGTAAGTGCCCATTGACAGCTGAATGGATAAAGATGATGTGGTATATATACACACGAGGGAATATTAGCCATAAAAAAGAATGAAATCTTGCCATTTGTGACAACATGGATGGACATAGATATTATGCTAAATGAAATAAGTCAGAAAGACAAATCCCATGTGATTTCACTTATATTTGGAATCTAAAAAGCAAATGAATAAACATCATGAAACAGAAATAGACTCATAGATACAAAAAACATGTAGTTGTTTGCCAGAGAGGAGAGTGTGGAAGATTGAGTGAAATAGGTGAGGGCGATTAAGAAGTACAAACTTCCAGTTTTAAAATAAACGAGCCACAGGGATGACATGTACAGCATAAAGAATATAGTCAATAATATTGTGTTAACTTTGGTGACAGATGGTAACTAGACTTATTGTGGTGATCATTTCGTAATGTACAGAAACATCAAATCACTATGCTGTGCTCCTGGAATTAACATAGTGTTGTAGATTAATTATGCTTTAATTTAAAAAAAGAAAGAAAAAGAAGAAATTAAGCTTGGACAAAATATATAAATACAGATAATTTCAATGCTTTAAAGATTTTATTCAACTGTTCTTTGATTCCTCTTATGATTGGAAATGTAGAATTAAAAAATGGGTAATTGACTTTTTAAAAATTATGAATAATTTCATTTAGGTTTTCTGGAAGAGGAAAACTAAAACCATATACAGAAAAATAATTACAGTGTTACATGATATACTTCATATAATGTATATATTTTCATGTTTCTTGCTCTTGCATAAATGTTTGTACATGCCAGCATATGCACCTTGGTAATTTTAGTACAACTGTCCTTCATACAAAAGATTATCCAGTAAATATACATGATGTTGAAATCTACTCCCAGCAATTAGTGTTGTTTTGTGTATTATTAATCTCGGAATTACACCAGCTTCAGTATTCTCTGACAATGATAATGTTTTGTTTTGGTATTTAATATGTGTCTATTATCCACTTCTATAGTTTAATACATTGTGTTTTGAAATTGAAGGGATTTTTTTTCCTCTTTCACCTTTTTTATTTTCAGATAAAAACTGTAAAGGATACATTTATAGATACTCAAACCAGTCAGTTCAGAAAGATTTCCTGGAAAAATTTTGATGTGATCATAATTGATGTTGTGTGAACTCCATGGAAAGAAACTTCCATTCTTTCTAAAGTGATCTAACAATACATGTGATAGTGCACTCTAAGCTAGCACTGTGCTTCTCTGTATTAGCAGTTGTCCAACTTTATCTTCTAGAGATATTTTCATTGTGTATTCTTTACTTGTTTGGCATTTTTTTTAAGTTTCTAATTTCTCCAAATGTGGAAAGAAGATTATGAGACTATGTTGACAGAAATAATGTTAAAAGACCAGAGGAATATGTCTCTATGAATAGTAATGTGACACATTGCTCTTCATCCTGTGTGACAGACCAGCATAAATCCAACATGACTTATCACAAATATCTTCCTGTTCTTGCATAGATTTGAGCCTTATTAGAAAACACAGGTTCTGATAGCAAATCTGATAGTTATCTCTCTGGAAATACAGTGACTCTCAATGAGCTTTTTCTCACAGCAATTGTTTATTCAAATTACTAATGATGAAACTTAAATGTTAAGGGTGACAGTAAATAAATTACCACAAACTTGTGTTTTAAAGCCACAAGTTATTATCCTACATTTCTGTATGTATAAGTCTGACACAGGTCTCACTGGCTAAAATCAAGGTGCTATCAGGACTGGAGATTTTAAGAGAGCATCCGTTTCCTTGCTCCTTCAGATTGTTGACACATTCAGTTCCTTATAGTGTTGAGATCCTTGTTTTTAGAGGTCCCAGTTTTTAGAGGTCACCTGCATTACTTGGCTTGTGCCTCCCTCCTTATATCTTCAAAGCCAGCAACTGTGGGTCAAGTTCTTCTCATGCTTCAAATCACTCCTTTTAACTCATCTCTCTGTCTCACTCCTTTGCCCCTCTCTTTTGCTTTTAAGAGCCCATGTAACTAGATTGGGTCCACCAAGATAGTCCAGGATAATCACCCCATCTCAAGGTTTGAAACCTTAATCACATCTGTCAAGTCCCTGCTGCCATGTAAAGTAACATATTCCCAGGTTCCAGGCATTAAGATATGAACATCTTTGGGGGACCATAATTCTGCCTACAACAGTAATAACAGTAGTAAACATTAATACTGTACACAAACACTTTTTAAGTGTTTTACATATATGAACTGATTTAAATCTTACAGCAACTCTATGAAGAAGATATTAGTAACTCCATCTTAGGCATGAGGAAACTGAAGCAGAGAGATAATGTAATTGCCAAAAGTCACTCAGCTTGAAAGTTAAATAATCTTCCTGGAGTCATACAGTCGTAAATCTAGAATTCAAATCTATGAGTACACAGATAGTCAGATGAGGGTTTTTTTGTTTGTTTTTTCCCTGCTCTGTCTTACAGGGAGTCAAGTCATAGCTCTGAACAGAAACAATTAAGGTAAAAAGTTTAAAGTACTTCTCTAATAATTCATCCTAGGATCTTGTCTGAAATCAATATGGGACTTATTAGCTGAGAATATGTAAACATATTCTGTCCCCACTTAAAAAAGGAAAAGGATTAGGTGTTTTTCCACATCAAGTTTTCAGGCACATTCACCCTCTCCATTATTTCCTAAAAACGATCATGCTGTCTCTGTTTGAAACTCCTTCAAAATCAAGATATTTAATCATGTAGGATCCTGAGTGTGGAGACTTGAATATATTTCAACAATTAGATGCCCTCTTGAAGTTGTAGAATCTTCCTAATAAAATGATCATTCTTTTTCAAGAGGCTATAACCACAAAAACAAGACTGGTGAAACAAACAACATTTGCTGGAATTTTGCAGTCAGAGTGTGTGCCTGCGCATTTGTGGATGCATGTACATGTATGTTAGTCCAGTAGAGAATTATAGCTGGCCATCTTTCAGGGAAAAACTTAAGTAGCATAGTCATTATTAAAACACATTAGGAGTATTTTCTTCTATTTCACTAAACAAAAAAAAAAAGGCTTTTAAAATAAATCCTGAAATATAGAACTCATTAAATATAAGGACATTAACCTTGAAATATAGAAATTGTTCTCTATGTGTCCTATATGTGTTTGTAAATAAATATTATAACCACACCACACACATTTAAATAACAGATGGTTAAAACACAATCGCTAAAACTCAATAGTTTTAAGTTTAGTGGTGACATATTGCACCTTTAGCTTCTGTCACTACAGTAAGAAAAACATGCCCAAACGTATTTCAACTGTTTAACTGCAAATTGCAATAAAAACTCCATTACATAGAACAGACTACACCCTTATGAAGATCAATGAAGTCAATACGACTTTTTAAAATAATCTTGTTAAAAAATTAATTAATTAAAATAAATTAAATTAAAAAATAATAATCTTGGGCTTCCCTGGTGGCGCAGTGGTTGAGAGTCCGCCTGCCGATGCAGGGGACACGGGTTCGTGCCCTGGTCTGGGAAGATCCCACATGCCGCGGAGCAGCTAGGCTCGTGAGCCATGGCCGCTGAGCTTGCGCATCCGAAGCCTGTGCTCCGCAACGGGAGAAGCCACAACAGTGAGAGGCCCGCGTACAGCAAAAAATAATAATAATAATCTTGTTTGTAAATACACTTACATTACAGTATATGAATCCTATATTCTCAGTTGCATGTAACTAGATTTTATGTAACTAGCTATTATGTTACCAACAGAATAGTTTACAGATGAATATGTTTGCAGCCATGAAATAGTTCATTATTTTCTTAGCTAAAATAATGACTGCTTCTTGATCCCCTTCTTTCATTTATTCTGGAAACATATTGATAGCAACAAGCATCATTCTTGAGCAAGTAAAGAACAAAGAGAATAGCAAAGAGATTGGATTAAAGGAGGAACAGAGCAAAAAAGGAAAGTGAATCACAAATATTTTGTTTTAAGAATGGCAGACTGTACATCCTGTTGGTAAATGTGTCCATTTCTTTTAAACATAGTATCTTCTATTCTGTTTCTCAAAAGGGAACAAAACCATATATTATCAACTATGTCCTATTCATAAGTAACTCTCTTTCCAGGACTTAGACAAATAATTTAAAGGTTAGGATGATGTATCTGCAAGAAATTATTCATTGTTTTAAAATTATTTCATCATGAATTGCTGAGGTCTGTAAACATCAGAATCATGTTTGCATAAATAACAACTTTTTGTTTCTATTACACATACTAAGACTACTCCAGACATCTCTACTTTATACCACTATTTCAAAAGCCTGCTTGCTTTTAGTAAGAATTTAATTTTTTTTTAATTTGGTCATGATTTGCCTAAAATAAACAGAAAATTCTTTGTAATTCTGTATACAAAAAGAAAAATGGAGGTTATTAGTCTTTCTGCCTGTACACCATGGTAGTTAATTGGCCAGAATTCCTAACTAACAGAAAAATATAAACCTCTTGATATTTTCTTTTTCCTTTTTTTTTTCCCTTTTCTTAAAAAAATCTCACGTTACTAGTATGAGCCTCCCTGAATTGAAAGGTCAAGTTATTAGCAAAAGCTGATCTCTGTAATGTTACTTTGTCTCCGAAGAAAACTGAAATGACTCCTGGTGATACTCTGAGAGGGATATGCTCATCCCAGAGAGTTAAGAAACTGAAATTAAAAGGTCAGAACGTCTTTGGGGATGCTGAAAAAGCAATGTGGTAGAAGGGGTAATCTTCTTCCCATGCTCAGGCCTGTCTATAAATGCAGTTCTCTAAAGGCAAGGCTAATTCATCAGAATTAAAATCAAAAAGAACCTTTTAAAAAATGCTTCATGTCCTGGGTACTAGTTATAAGAATACTTGTTTGGGATTCAAGATAAAAGGGCTAATCCCAATTCTGTCACTGAATTGATGTATGACCATGGACAATTTGCTGTATTTCTAGGCCTCAATTTCTTTATAAAGTGGTCTGGGATCATTGAGTGAGTAAATAGTGACATTTCTACCTTCTATCCTTAGTGTTTAAAACGTAGAAATCTGAATAAGCATTTTCAGAACTCTAATGGAAAACTGATGAATTCATAAAACTGCTAACAAAAGATCAAGATGAAAAAAAATTAATTACATGGGACTGAGTGAACTGATGAGGATGATTATAATTTTTGTGACTTTCTGTTTGAATAAAATTTTTTTAAAAAAATCTCCCCCCCCCCCCACCAAAATGTAGAATTTAGATGGATTACTCACCCAGGGTGTAATTTGTTTAGAAACCTTAAAGTACCTAGCTGATCTCTAAAATCCTTTCTGGTTTTCACATTATGGTGTTAAGCCACATAAATGTCTCCGCATTTAACATCCTCTATGATTATTTTAATTTTTCATAATTGTGAGTCAGATACCTCCTATGTATTAGAGAATTATGCAGCAGAATTGTTAGAAATACAAAGCCATATAAGACATATAACCACCCTTAAGAAGTATAAAGTCTGGCAATTGGAGGAAGATATGTAAATAGGTAAGTGCGATAAAGAATTGCAGGTGTGCTGAGAGAGCTATTAAGTTAGGGAACTATGGAAGAAACCCAGTTTTACCTGGGGCATTTTGAGGTGATTAGTCCAGAAAGACATTATATAAAAAGTGATATTTGATATTTTTGGAAAGATGACAAAAGGTGGGTCAGATGCTTAAAAGAAAGGCACACCCAGACAAAAATAATACAATAGCTAAAGCACAATGACCCCAAGAAACAGCTAGCCATGTTTAGAGTCACTATTAACAACTCAATAGGGTTGGGGTGTAGAATTTCAGTATAGATACAGCAAGAGAAAATGTCAGAGAGGTAGGCAGAAGTTAAATTTTGTGGACTAGAATTCTTTCTTAAACGGTTTGAGTTACATCCTGAAGACAAAGGGATTTGGAGGAAGCAACAACATGAATAAAGCACCAGATTTGTATTAGAGAAAGCTGTTTAAGGAGTAGAACATTAAGAAGGTATTACTGATTTCATGTACGGATTTACTGCAAAGTATAATTTTCCAAAGGCAGAACTGTGAAACTCATGAAAGCAGAAAATGAATATAAGCAAATATTTCGTTCAATAAGTATTGTTAATTAGTGAGGAAAACATTAACATTCGAGAAACTAGTTATTTACAAGCAACTTAAACAATGAATGTTAGGTTAAAATTTTTGGATTAATTTTTGGTTAATGCTCAAAAAGGCAATCAACTACAACCTTTGAGCTTTTAGTTCCATCAAATGGAACTCACTTGCATTTCTACTGGGCAAAAATCAACAAGCTAACATTTAACTTTACTAAATCTGAGACCTTTAATCAACAGCATACAGTGAATTGAAAAGTATATTTCCCTAAACTGTGTGTGAGTCCATGTTCCTATATGAAAATACATTCTATCCACCTTCTTGCCCTATTTCCAACTTTTGGATAATTTTTTCTTATTTAGGGAAACTATATTATCAGTATTTTAGTATGTATTATCCCTTCCACTAAGCTTGTGTACCATGTAATTAAACAATTTAAAATATGCATACATAAATGCTACCATACCCTATCATACTGTATAACTCATTTTGAAATTTCAAGCTAAATATACCACTTGAGATAATTTCTCTAAGAAAATTTATGAACAGCATTAAGTGGTGGACTCTCTTTAACATTTTTGAAACCTGTTTTAGGTATATCTGTTTTGCCCAGCACAGTCATCTATTGTACTTTTTAAAAGGTAACTCTTTGTTCTTCCATCATATAATCAATTAGCTCACTATGCAAGTTTTCCTCCGGATAAATTAAAATCCTGGGCTTCTGAGGCCAATGTTCAAAAAGAGAAGCAGGTGGGACTTAGGCATGGCTATTCCATCACTGACATTGTTCTGCTCATCAGTAACTCTTAGATTATACTGAAGGAAACAAAGAGGATTTGTGACTTTTATTGGGTTTCCCTTGAATGTGGACTCTGTGGTCAAGAATCCAGTATGTGCCATGTTGAATAAACATGCTAGTATCCCTGCCTGTGGATGCTCATCCTGAATTTGTTTCAAAAAAACCCAATTCTGTGAAATCAGCATCTTAACAATGTCTTACAGGATAACAACAATATTTTTTACAGGAAAAACTAAACACTTGATACCCTTCATTCACTCCCACATTCCTCAGTAGGGAATATGAGGATAAGTAACAATTTGCTTTATATACTGATATGGTTTTATTACTACAAGTTTACTAGGTGCCCTTGGTGCAAAATATGAAAAGTCCATTAAATACCATACGAAGAAAGTCCAGAGATCAACTAGTCTGAACCCTATGTGATTGTATTTTGGGCAAATGTCTTTCAATAGTTAACTGCTTTATATCTAAAGACCTTGTGCAACAAGTCAATAAACTCGTCTTCCTAGTTGTTTATTCTATAACTAATCTGTCTTGGAGAATGGACTTGTGTTACATAGTTGAAAGTTAATTTCATTCACTCATGCAACAAATATTTATCGAATTTTTCTAAGTTTCAGGAAACTGACAATCAAAAGCCCATGCTTTCAACCATCTTACATGGAAGTGGGAAAAGTCAGATGATAAGTAAATACATACATGCATAAATAAAAAAGAAAATTTCCTGTAGTGGCAAGTTCTTTGCAGAGAAATAAAAGAGATTTGTATAACAGTGATTAAGCAGCTCTCTAGGTTAAGAGCTCAGGCTAAGATTTCTCTAAGGAAGAAACAGTTAACATGAAGTTGAGTGACAAAAGAAAGCTCGCCATGAGATGATAAAGAGGAAAAGCACACAAGTCCAAGGGAAGAGAAAAGGCAGAGAGGAGAATGGATGTGCCTGTTTTAAAAACTAGAATACCAGTCTGCATGGAACACAGGAGCAAAGGAAAGAGGAGCCTGAGATGCTATGGGTCATAAATGCTACAGGGAGATTTTGGTTAATAGCTAAAATGAGCACTCTATGTCATGCCATTTGAGAACTTAATTTGCCCATTTCTGTTATATTAAGTTCCAAATTTATTCATGAAAAAAATCATGAAGCTGCTTATGATAGTATATTTCTGCAGAGAAGTTGGTCTACCTTTTATCTAAGCAAGTATTATCCAATGACTCCATTTTGGTCAAAGGGACAATAGTATTGCTAGTTCCTGTTGCAAGAGTCATTGAGAGAAATAGTCCTTTAGGAGCTTGCTTGAAGGATGTGGTTTCTATCATTCTATACAAAAAAATGTGATTGGACCCAACCTTTTTTTTCAGAGCTGAGCACCTCATCTTCATCCTACACCTTACCATTTTACTTCCTATTATCAATTTGTGTATGTTTCAGTTTCATTGATCCAAAATTGAAGGTCATTATAAAAATACCTCTGGTGGATAACCTGTTGAGAAGTGCTTTACTGTCTTGTTCTTGACAGTGTCAGACAGACAAGTTAGTGGAGGGAGGACCAAGCTGAGGAAAAACTCCATCCCAGGTCTTGCTATGTGAACCATTTGCCCCACAAAAGAAATAAGAAGTTAATATCCAGAGATGGAGAAAGAATAGAATTGACCCTTTGAGGGAACAGTTCTGAACTCAGTAAGATGGCTCTCCTGAGACTGGGAGGGAAAAGGAGGGTGGGGCTATGGATTATTCAGTGTTCTGGGCTGCAAGAAACAAACACAACTCTAGTTAATTGAAGCAAGGGGAAACTTTGAAACAACTGTGAGGGCTCACAGCATTTATAAGAAGTTTGCAGAGCAGGCTTGAGATCAATAGGAAACAAGAAAGATCCAGAAAAACAAGAGGCAAAAAGAAGGGAGTAACAGCGACTGTGCCATAACAGAAACTACGCGTCGGGAGGCAACTGCTGGTCCTCCCGATGCGGCTGGATCTCCTCAGCTGCAATGAGAATGCTTCATGCTTTTGTGTGTGATTCCTGTTATGTGAAGATCCCATGCACTGTGTTGTGCTCAGATGCAAATAATACCAACTGATTTACAAAGGTAGGTAGTGGAAGTCACGTAAGCTCCAAAGTGAAAAGAACATCAATAAATATGAATCTATTTGCTGCGATTTCATGGGCCACAAAGAAAACACTCTTATCCAGAAATACCTATAAGGTAAAATACCTTTACCTACTGTCACCGGTAAAGCCCATTAACAATTCCTGGGAAATAAAAATAGTATCTGGATAATAAAGTCTAACTATTTTTCTCCTTTGTTCTTAGTTTAGTTTCACTTGCTCCCGGGATACCACATACAGAGGCCTTGCACCCGGCACTGCAGACCAGAGTTCCTAGTGTGAAACTGCCTGACCCTTCAGCTGGGCCTGCCCTGTGCCGAAATGTTGCACCCGGCACCTGGATCTGGAGTGCTGGAAGCAGCACAGGTGCACCCAACCCGCAAGAACCCTGCTCCCCACGCCGCTGACAAGAACCCTATGAAGCAGCACCCACCCATGGCCTTTTGGGGGGAGCGTGTACTCTGGTGACAGTGGCCAATGGGTCTGGCCTTGACTTCAAGCTATTACAAAAGTCCGTTGAGTCACTGGCCAACATGGTCCTGGGTAAGGGAATTGCCCTAGATTATCTGTCAACTGACCAGGGCAGGGCCTGTGCACTGGCCAATACGTCGTGCTGTTTTTATGTTGATGCAAGTAGCCCAACTGAAGAAAGTGTAGACAGACTACTCGAAAAAGCCGCCTGACTGGCAGAAACCAGTCGGCCTCATTTGGCCAAACAAACGTGGACTGAGCCGAGCAAAACAGGCCCTTCCTAGCGTCAGTTTGCACCTTTCCTGGGCCCCTTAAGGACCATTATTCTCTTGCTAATACTTGAACCATGCATCCTAAATTGTCTCCAGCAGGTTAGAATCTATAAAACTCCAAGTGGTGGTCGCTCAGGGACAGGACCATTTAGGGCCAAGCCCTGGTGACGATCAAACATACTTAAAGGCAGCTGCAGAGAAGTTTTCTGCTCCTCTTCCCAAGGTCTGGCGCCCAAACTCAGCAGGGAGCAGTCCCAGAAGACGGACTGTCACCCCTCAGCACCCCTCAAGAATGACGAGCAGGACAAAAGACAGGAGGGATGTGTCACCGGCAAAGCCCATTAACAATTCCTGGAGAATAAAATTAGAATCTGGGTAATGAAATAAAGTCTAACCTTTTTATTTCTTTTCCTTTGTGCTTCGTCTAGTTTCGCTTGCTCACAGGGGGCTGCACGCAGAGGCCTCGCGTGCGGCGCTTCAGATCGGTAAAAGGCAGCACCGGCACTTCAAGATGGCGGCGGCGGCGGGCTGCCTGCGGAGACTCTGCGCGGCATCTTAGATACCGCGGGATCTTAGATACCGCGGGATCTTAGATACCGCGGGCTCTGAGATCGGGAGCGTGAGCAGCACAGCCCCGCCCCGCACTCCAGAACCCCGCCTCCTCCCCTCTGAGGAGATCCCTGTGAAGCAGCCCCGCCTACCGCCTTCCAGAGAGAGCGTTCAGAGTATGGAGCTGGAGCTTGTATCTCTCCATTCTTTGACGAAAGAATGAAGCTTTCCTTTGCTTTTTTTTTGTTTTAAATCTTCATTGGAGTATAGTTGATTTACAATGTTGTGTTAATTTCAGGTATATAGCAAAGTGAATCTGTTTCGTTTGCTTCTGAACTGAGCTAGGTCTCATTCCACCGATGTGGGCAACACTGCGCAGAAAAAATCTTATTGGGGACCATCGACTCGGGAGGGTAGGTAACACTATCTAATATGAGATATTAGATGCATAGTAATTGGCATAGTCCTAGGTAATAATAATCATACATTCTATATTACCGATTATTATTATTAATCATTTTATAAAATTACTGGATATTCATTTTAGACAAACTTCTTTTTGTTTTATCAGAGTGATGCAAAGATATGTAAGTAATCCAATGGTACAAAAATCTATAATTAAAAACTATAGTCTGAGGCCTTTCTTTTTTACACTTTTTATAAAGAAATAAAACTAATACAGTCTCACACTCATTATAAAGAATGTAAGCAATTCAGAATCCTAGCACTTAAAATGACATCGTTCTGATCATCTTTTTCTTCTTGCCTACAGAGAGAAGACAAGATATAGTTTTATACTTTTTTAGAATAAAAAAAATTAGATATTTTTACATAATAAGGATGAAGAGAAACTGAAGCAACTGCCAATATTTAAATACATATTTCTTCACCAAAAGATGTATTTCTTAAAAGAGCCTTATAAAACTGAGAAAATAGATTTTGTATTAAGGGGTCATTAGTTTTTAACTATAAATTTCAATTATAGAAAGTTGTGTTGACTTCCCTATATGAAAAACTGGACAATGGCCTAGTATTTTTTTCAGTTATACTAGAGTTTTGTAGAATCTAAGTTGATAGTATTTGTATATATTGTGCAATAATCAAAATTTCTTCAACATTCCACAATATTCAGTCATCTACATAAATCTTTTTTAACACAGTATTTCTTTTCTTTCTTGTTTATTGTTTTAATTTTTAAATGGTTCCTAGTATTTTTGGATTTTTCTCTAACCAGGTAATTTCTACTAGTAGTGAGAAGAATGTTTTCTTTATAATCAAACTGTAACTTACCAGCTATGGTAATTGGATCACTCATTGTTTCAGGGTTTAGTAGCTGTTATTATAATGCATCAGGCATTGAATGTTGCTGGGAAGTGTCTCAGGTCAATGTGTTTTGACTTTTTCTCTTGAAAGATTTCCTTTCTCTCCATGGATGCCCAAAATATTCTTTCTTTATGAACAGACTTTAATAAATCAATTAGACTTAACATTTGTGTCACATGTTCTATATGGAATTTTTCTAGAACTAGATGTGCTTTTTCGTACTGCAGATTAGTTCTTTATTTTAGAGAATGTTGCTCGTGTTATATTTCTGAAGACTTTTTGATTTTTGATAAATGTGTTCTCTATTCTAGGGAAATCAATAATGCTTTAACGGGATCCATTTTGTTTCTTCCATATGATTTTGCTTCTCACTGATAGCTTTAATCTCTTTGTCTTTTTCATATATGTTTGCTGCAGTTATCTGAAATCTTTACTCAATGTTAGTAATTTTAATTTCAGATGTCTGTACATTTCTTGTCACTCTAATATTTTTTCAGCATTTTTGGGGTGTGTCTTGGTCCTAACTTTTTTTTTTCACATCTTCAGTTTGCCCTTACTTCTCTTTCTGTTTTACCAACATATCTATGTATTTTGTTCTATTGCATTCATATTCATATTGTCATTTTACAGCACAAAGTATTTCTGGAGAATTTATTTCTATTTCCCATGTTTTTCTTTCTCCAAGCTGGAGTAATTTTTTAACTGTCTTTTACAAAATATATATTTTTCTCTGATCATTTTAAAAAATCTTCCCATTAAAAAAAATCTTGCTCATGGTATTTCTCTGTGCTCTGACATGGTGAGTGAATTCTTCTTTCCCTTGTCCCAGAATTACAGACTAGCTCTCCCTCACCAAGACAAAGTTTGAGGGCCTGTCATTTTCCCTCTCCTTTCTTTCCCCTCCATTTTCTAAAAACAGAGCCATAGAAGGAGGAAGAGAGCCCAGTCAAGACAGGCTCTGGCATATCTTTTCTCATCTTGTACCATTACTGTGGAAAGACATTTTTGGATTTCAGATTTTAGAACTAGGAAACAGTCAATACTGTCCATTTGTTTATTTTTTTTTCCTGTTTCTGCCCCATAACTCTTTTCACCTCAACTTCATCACAAAAGGTAAAAAAAATAAAAAATAAAAGAAAATATTTACTCAATTTGCTTCACATATTTATAAAAATAAGAATTATTAGTGTTTTGTGAACTTATCAGCATGACTTCTGAGGGATGTAGGTAGATTTAGGGATATTGCTACCCCTCAAAAATGTTTTTCTTTCTTCAAAATCTATGGACTGGCTCTGTGAATCCCCTGTTAAATGTTTCTGTGGTAAATACCTTCTTAAACAGTGGACAAATGTTTCCCAATGGAAATTAATTGTTAATGAAAAGAAATAAGAAAGGTGACTATGAGACTGGAAAATTGCACAGCACCTTGTTTTATCAAGGGGGCATCTCTTAAAAATCATTTTCCATTGCCAGGATTCAGGGAGTGTTCTTAATTCATCCCTTTGATTTTAATCTGAACCAGTAGTTCTCAACTCTGCCTGCACATTCGAATTACCTGGGGAGCTTTAAAAAAAAAAGTGTCTCTACTCAGGCCCAAACCTAAACCAAAGGAAAAGAAAAAATTTCTGTGGTGAGACTCAGGCATTCACATGTGATTCTGATGAACAGTGAGTGTTAGAAGCCACCAGTGCACACCAACATTAAAGCTGTTACTTGATTTGTTAAATATACCTTTGAACATTACTTTTTTCTACCCAACCTAATGTTTTATTAAACATTAATAACTTTCCATTACTAACATATAAGCTTTTCTTCTAAGAGACGAAAAAATACATATTACGTAAGCCTAGCAGAACTTCTAAGTAAAGCTATTATTATGTGGCAGAACTAACAATTCTTTCATCGACTGAACATGTTCTATTGCACTTTTCATATATAGTTATGCCGTTAGCTATCTAATGTCATATACTATTCAGAATGTTACAACTGGGAGCCACTGGTATTGGTCTCCCATCTCACCAAAATCAAATCAATGTTATGTGAGAATATCTATGAAGCAAACTGTTAAGCAAGATGTTAAAGTCCTTACTCCACCAATTCTTTTTTAAAAAATCTAGTAAATCAGTCTGTATTTAATAGATTCCACTAATATTTTTTTTCTGTTAGCCTTTTACCTAATTAAAAAAGAGAAAGAAAAACCTTTGATGTGCTTCACAGAGTATCTATCAATGCAATATTTTACTGCACAGTTTAAATCAGAATATTGTGCACTGAAGCAATTTAAAATTTCAGTAGGGAACATAGTCTATTAGTCACTTCTGTTGTATCACTTGGACCTTGGAAATTGTGTAACAAAATGATCTAATGTAGGTTCACCCCAAGAGATTTACTGATGAACAAGGATGTAGTAATAAGTAATAGAACAAGCTGAACACTGTGGTCAAAAGTTTATGTTTGTCATCTGAAGAGTAATAAATGATTGTATTTGCTGTTTGGATCAATGGCCAGTACATTTCCTATTCTAAGTTATACTTCCAAACATCCCTTTCCAGATAGCCCAATTTAAGGGCTAAAATTTTAAACCAGAGCATTCATAAAACACACAGCTGGGAGTAAACCAGTGAAATATCATAGTTTAGCTCTGTGAGACTGCTCAGAATCACAATTGCAAATTTATTAAGGGATTTTGACAATTATATTTTGTGAATCCTATAGACTTACATACCATTTCTGAAATGGAAAGTAAAGAATTTGCTTCATGACGTTTGTTTCATGAATTCCCTAGATGTTAGTAGCTGTTCCAGTATTGAAATCTCTTCCTGAGATTTTATAGCTCTCCAATCACTGGTAAGGCCAGTCTTACCCAGAACTAGATCTTGGATGAGATACTTATTCATAGTTCAGTACTGGATAACTTACTTTTTTTTTTTTTTGCGGTACGCAGGCCTCTTACTGCTGTGCCCTCTCCCGCTGCGGAGCGACGCGCAGGCTCAGCGGCCATGGCTCACGGGCCCAGCCGCTCCGGGCACGTGGGATCTTCCCAGACCGGCGGACGAACCCGTGTCCCCTGCTTCAGCAGGCGGACTCTCAACCACTGCGCCACCAGGGAAGCCCAACTTACTTCTTCTTTTGAGCCTCAGTGACCCTATCTGTACAATTATAAAGATAAAACTACCTTCTTCACAGGTGTGTTTTAGGTACCTACGTTTAAGTTAATGTTTATATGTGTGGAAGATATTATCTGTCATATAGCAGTTGCAGAGTACCTTAATAAATTTAAAGTAACAACATTATTATTAATAATAATAATTACAATGATATTGTTCTCAGAAGCCACCAGCCTTAGAGTTCAAGGTCATTCTAATCACTTCCAAATTGGTCTGCTGGAAAAAGAACTTCATAGCTAAAAGGGGAACTTACTTATTTAGAAAGTAGGCATGGTTTTGTGAAATGTTACATTCAAACAAGTACAGCATTTGAAATTTTGTCTGGTTATACTTCTTGTTGGGATCCTACATTTACTTCCATTTGCTTTTCACCATTTCATATGGTTGGTTCAGAAAATTCTTACCTTTGTAGATCAAGTTTAGGAAGAAAATAAGCCAATATTTTGATTGTGGTTAATTTTAGTATGGATTGAGCAATCCATATGGATTCCTTTGCCATCTGCTACAAAAGTCCCTGAGTAGACTCCATGATTTAAAAATATTGCTGTCATAAAGTCTTCCAAAATATCTGAGTAAAATAAGCCAATATTGATCTTGTTCTGCAGGAATCTAAAGTTTATCTGAACAGAAAATCTCATTAAAGCTTTAGCAGCTGCCCTTTGCTGCTATTGTTATTTTAAAATGTCTTTTGTACAATACTTTTCTTCCTGATTAAATGGCCTCAAGTGTGGAGGAATCAATGCAGTTATCTGAGACATTTGGTAAATAAAAATTATTGTGTGGCAACAAAATGAACCTCATTGCCATACTTTTAGTGACTGGCAGGAAGGAATCTTTAATTTGTACTAAAGCATCAGAAAACCTCTAAAATACAAACTGTACTTAGGTTCCTTTTTTTTGTTTCTAAGTGGCAATTTTTCTGTTCTAACTGTGTATATATTTTTCTGCTCAATATAAATTCATTTAATGGCCATGAAGCATATTCAAAGTAAAGACAATAAATTTTGATGATTGGAACTTATTTTAAGAAATCATATAAGCCTAACTTTTTGTGCCAAATGTGCTTTTAAGAGATCTATTATTACAAGAAATAACCAAAGCCCCAAGCAGCTACAGAGGCTTAATTAATTTCTTTCCTTAATGGATATAACTGGAATTATAGTCCTCTATGCTTTCAAATACTGTCTTTCACTGTCATAGTTAAGACTATTTAGCTTTTTTTTTTAAATTTTCAGGATATAAGGTAGCCCTCAGGAATAACTCATTTGAAAGAGAGACCCTATTTGAGAGCCCAAAGGAACAGCTTACCATATGGGGTTAGGTTAGGAGGAAGCTTAGGTCTTTCTTGAGCTTGGGGCTACTGTTAAAAACAAACAAATAAAATAAAACAAACAAAAAGACATTATAACCATACCTGTCCAGGCAGAGCAACAATTCATCCACACTGAGTAAATACCAGAAAGCATCACCTGGGACCTCACAGAGGCAGCTATGGATATGCCAACACCTGCTGGGTGCCAGGTGGACAGGATGCTCTGCAACCCAGCAGCTCCCATCACTTGGTGCTCTGGAGCTGCACATGCAGCAATCACTGTCATGTGATGAGGCACTCAGGAAGTGACAAGGGAATGACTGTCAATGTTTCTGCCTTTCTAGAGTATATGTTCTTTGGATTAGGGATTGCCTATTATAAATATTTATATCCACAGAACCTGTGTCAGTAGACATATAACTTCATTAATCTATTTAATAACTGAGTATTAAACATGAATGAGAATTTTGTTGCAGGCAAAAACGGACATTTGTGTGTTGTGTGTATGCATGTGTATACATGCATGTGTATGTATGTTTACATGTAGGCTCCTACATAAGACAGACAGACAAAA
This sequence comes from Pseudorca crassidens, assembly GCF_039906515.1. NCBI lineage: Eukaryota > Metazoa > Chordata > Mammalia > Artiodactyla > Delphinidae > Pseudorca > Pseudorca crassidens. Next base: position 27,133,985 of record NC_090300.1, read on the forward strand.
TGACTGACCAAGTGATTGAAAAAATCAAGTTCATACTTGTAGACTTGCTTGTTCTTATTTTGAACCATTCTTTCATATAATTTTCTTCAGAACAATATATAAGACCTTATCAGTGGAAAGCAAATGTGAAAAATGTCACTAAGACGTTTTTTGAACTGTTATAAAGCGGTAGTCTTCAAAATTCGGAACTTAAACACCCAAAGATACACAAAGATTTTCTAGCAGGTATGTGAGCAGGACATAGATTCTAAAAAAAAATCAATTTATGGATGCTTAACTTTTTTTTTTTAACATCTTTATTGGAGTATAATTGCTTTACAATGGTGTCTTAGTTTCTGCTTTATAACAAAGTGAACCAGTTATACATATACATATGTACCCATATCTCTTCCCTCTTGCATCTCCCTCCCTCCCACCCTCCCTATCCCACCCCTCTAGGTGGTCACAAAGCACTGAGCTGATCTTCCTGTGCTATGCGGCTGCTTCCCACTAGCTATCTATTTTACGTTTTGTGGTGTATATATGTCCATGCCACTCTCTCAGTTTGTCACAGCTTACCCTTCCCCCTCCCCATGTCCTCAAGTCCATTCTCTTGTAGGTCTGTGTCTTTATTCCCATCTTACCCATAGGTTCTTCATGACATATTTTTTTCTTGGATTCCATATATATGTGTTAGCATACGGTATTTGTTTTTCTCTGACTTACTTCACTCTGTATGACAGACTCTAGGTCCATCCACCTCACTACAAATAACTCAATTTTGTTTCTTTTTATGGCTGAGTAATATTTCCATTGTATATATGTGCCACATCTTCTTTATCCATTCATCTGTTGATGGACCCTTAGGTTGCTTCCATGTCCTGGCTATTGTAAATAGAGCTGCAATGAACATTTTGGTACATGACTCTCTTTGAATTATGGTTTTCTCAGGGTATATGCCCAGTAGTGGGATTGCTGGGCCGGACCCTTAACTTTAATATGTGTCCTTTCCAGAAATCAATCTGCCAGAGAAAATCTGTGATTTGCCAAATTTTTTCACTTCCCCTTTCAAAATTACCCTTTACCACTACACAAAGGAAAAGGGTACATCTCAGCCACCCCACATAATATGGTACATTGCCACAGGATGAAAATTCATGTAGACACTAAAGGAGTATTCTAGATACACTGCTTTTTTAGGAGCACCATGAGGGCAAAATAAAGAGAAAGATATTGAAGGGAAGCACCTTATCTCATCTAGGTAACAAAGTGAGGGTATGGCTTTCTATACACTTGATCTAACCTGTTTATCTTAGAATTAAGTAGAGATTTCTGTCATGGTAATAAAAAATTGATTATATTTAAATTAAATAAAATGATAGCAGATGTTTTCATGGAAATTCAGTCTGATTTTAGCTAAGAACTACCTTTGCTGTTTAGGTTATATGATGACTTTTTCCCAAATTTGAAAAGACTAAATCTGAAGCTTTATGGTTTTGATGACAAACATAGTGAAAGCCCACCCTACCATTATAAGTGAAGTTCAAATATTTAAGTTGCACTAAATGCAGGGTTGAATTATTGCAAGCTTAACTAAATGACCAGAGTGAAGCTACTCTGAAGCATGGAAACCAATAGCATTCTATCTGAGTTGGTGGTAGCGGTGGGCATCATTGTCTGTTTAAAGGAGGATACAATCAACAAAATGTCAGAACATTTTACAGTGTATAAAATTATGATAATAAATTATTGACAAGTTTAAAATGTGCAATGGTATACAGAGTTTTTTTCAAAATTCTTTTAGTACGTATAAAATGAAAAAGTTTGAATATCACAGCATTGTGTGCAGGCTGGTTTCTAACTTTATTCTTAATTTGTATGATAGTCTTGTGAGCAGTTATAATTGCATGGAAATTCTTGATTTAAGTAAAACATGACCTTCACCTCCTCCTTTCCATTCCTCTCCATCTTTTAGAATTAAAGTAAGTAGGGAGTAAGGTAGGGAGATTTAAAAGATGATCTCTAAGTTTCAAAATGTTGGACAGAGCACATCAGTTGGCCTACCTACTCCTCTGACTCCATTAATTCATTTACATCCTATATAATTATTTATATAGAAGGTTTTAAGTCTACCATCTTGCTGTTTGCTTTCTAGTTGCCACATTTTCCCCCCTTCCTTTATTCTCCCTTTCATGTCTTCTTTTGGAGTAAAATTTTTTTTCATATACTAATTTAATACCACTATTGGCATTTTAGCCATACTTCTTTTTGTAACTATTTAAATAGTTGCTTTAGGGTAGGGTTTCTCAACATAAGCACTATTGACATCTAAGACTGGATAATTCTGTATTATGAGGGGCTGTCCTGCATATTGTATATTTAGAAGCATCCTTGGCCTCTACCCTCTAGATGTCAGTAGCACTGCTTTTTCAGAAAACAAATATTATTTCCAGATATTCCTACAAGTCCTATGAGGGAAAAAATTTACAACTTGTTTAGAACTAGTTGTCTACAGGGTAGAAAATGTAATGACAAGTTGTCACCATCAACTCAAAGATAATATTATACCACCTGTATTGACTACATTGATCTCTATAAGAACTCTATGAAATAAATATGATCTTTATCCCCATTCTCAAGATGAGTAAAGCAAGCACCGAGAGGTTCAATAACTTGCCCAAAGTTACAAAGCTAGAATCACTGTAAAGTTTTGATTCTTATAAAAATAACATACTTTTATTTTTAAATTTTCTATTCTCTTGAATTTCTTATAATTTAAGAATCTGTGAACTAATTCCCCAACTCCACTTTTTATTGTTTTTACAATTAACACCTTATTAACTGTGGACAGGTGTTTCCCAATGGGGGATTGAGTTCCAACCAGGTGTTAATGAAAAGAAACAAGAAAGTTAGGTTAATAAAACATGGGGAATTTGCCATGTATCTAAAATAGGAATGTAAATTAGCTTGTTCTATCGAGGGAGAGCTGTATTTTCTTTCAAAATCACTTCTTGCTTTCTGCCAAATTTCAGGAACCTTTAGAAATTCTTTGATTTTGACTTCACTTAAGGTAACATAAAAATCTGCTGATTTGATTTACATAAACATAGCCTTGATCATTGATCTTGTATCAAAATGAATGCTTTGTAAACCCTCTTTGAATATACAATGCTAAATAATATATTTTATAATAAAAAAACAGAATGGGAGTAACAATGGAGGCTGAAGTAACACATATTATTAATGTTTTGTGACAGAACTAACAACTTTTTCATGGGATAAACATGTTCTTTCAATCCTTTGCTATATGCAGTCATGGCATTATGTAATATACTATGACCCTCAGTGAAACCAAGTTCTTATAACATTCAAGATTTTATAAATAAGTTGTATTGGAATTTGATTTGTCCAAGTACAATTATATATGTTAAGGGAAAATTGTTAGGTATCTTTTCACAAAGATGGTTACAGCAAGTAGGTAGAATATTTCTCAGAAACCAATGTTGATCAATTTAGATATAATGGCCAGAATATCTGATTTAAAATGGAAATAATAGGACATGGAAGCAACCTAAGTGTCCATTGACAGATGAATGGATAAAGAAGATGTGGCACATATATACAATGGAATATTACTCAGTCATGAAACAAATTGAGTTATTTGTAGTGAGGTGGATGGACCTAGAGTCTGTCATACAGAGTGAAGTAAGTCAGAAAGAGAAAAACAAGTACCATATGCTAACACATATATATGGAATCTAAAAAAAAAAATGGTTCTGAAGAACCTAGGGGCATGACAGGAATAAAGACGTAGAGAATGGACTTGAGGACACGGGGAGGGGGAAGTGTAAGCTGGGATGAACTGAGAGAGTGGCATGGACATATATACACTACCAAATGTAAACTAGATAGCTAGTGGGAAGCAGCCACATAGCACAGGGAGGTCAGCTCAGTGCTTTGTGTCCACCTAGAGGGGTGGGATAGGGTGGGTGAGAGGGAGACACAAGAGGGGGGGAATATGGGGATATATGTATATGTATAGCTGATTCACTTTGTTATACAGCAGAAACTAACACAACAATGTAAAGCAATTATACTCCAATGAAGATGTTAAAAAAAATTGGAAATAATAAGATAGCATTTTATGCCTCTATGCTTAATAAACATGAAAAATATCTACCAATTCTAGAGAGGATAAAGTGAGTTGTGTACTTCTATATACATCTAGTGGAAAATAAATTGGTAAAATACACCAAGGGATGTATAGGGTATGACAGTGAAGAAAAGGAAGGGCATGGTAATGCCTTAATATGTATCAAGAGATAAATAAAATCACACATGGATGTATTTTATACATCCATGAATGTATGCTACTAAAGTAATCACAGATGTTACCAAGTTTATATTTTAATGTAAATGGTGGGGTCAGTACTGTAAAAGTGAAGGGAGAGGTATTTGCAATTTAAAGTAGGGTGGTCGTGGTAGATCTCACTGAAAAGATAACATTCAAGTGAAGACCTGAATGAAGTAAATATTTTTTCAGAACACTCAGACTTTTAATCCATTTGAAATATGAAAAGACCAGGAAGTAGGATTCTTTTTCTCTCCTCAAAAATGGATGGACAATACTGTTAAACTCCAAATTAAATTTCATCCATTGTGTTGCTCTGCCAACATTATCATATACTAAATACACATATATTCATGAGCCTATTTCTGGGATTCTTTCATAATGTCATTGATGTATTATTTTATCTATTGCTGACTTAATAACACATGGTTTTAATTATAATATGTAATTTTTAATTTACATGTAAATGTGATTTATAACTTACAGATTTGTATTATAATGTACACTATAATTATATTTTGAGGCCTGATAAGTTGTCTCCTTCTTTATGTGCTTTTGTTTACATATGGCTTGGTTTAGGTTTATACTTCCCTATGCTTATCAGAAATATCTGTGTTAGGAATAACCTGTGTTAGGAATATTCTGTAAGCATGGAGATTTTTATTATACTGAACTTATAGATGATTTGGGGAGAATTGACGTCTTGTACTTCAAATATATGATATACCACTCCATTTAATCTGATTTTCTTTAATGTTAGTATCTTCATCAAAGTTTTATTCATTTATTTTTAGGTTTATTCTTTGCTAGTTTAAAAATTTTTTGCTATTATAAATGCAGTCTTTTCTATTATTTCTTAATTCATTATTGCAGGTTTATTACTTATGTATACTGACACGTGTCCAGCCATGTTGCTAAAACCTCTTCTTAGTTATAATAATTTGTCAATTAGTTTATTTTCAGTTCTCTGGAGAGACATTTTTATTGCCCGTAAATAATGATAGCTTTCTCTGTCTTTTCCTTCTTTTGAAATATTTTAGGACTGACTAGAAACTCTATAACAATGTAGAATTTTGTGCTGTTCTTGATTTTAATGGGAATATTTATACTGTTTAACTGTTATGTATGATAATGGCTGTGTTTATAGTTGAATGTTCTTATCACATAAAAGAAATGCCCATTTATACATGGTTTATTAAGATATTTTACCAAAAATGTGTGTAGAATTTCATCAAATGTTTTTCCTGAAATTGTGTTCGTTTTGTAATTCTGATCTGTTAATGTAAAGGAAATGAATAGATTTTTAAAGTGTTGCACAATCTTTTAATTCCTAGTTGGTTGTGATTTCTTTTTATTCAATGCTGGATAAATTTGTTAATACTTACAAAAAACCTTTTTGCTTTCATATTTACAAGATTTTCCTCCTGTTTTTTCCTAGTAGTAAAATACATTAATCTATTTAAAATGAATTCAGTCATTTTTCAGCTTTTCAATAGTCTATAATTTTATAATTTAAGAAATATCTACTTCTTGAAAGTTCATTATAACTTATCAGTGCAGTTATCCAAGGCTGCTGTCTAATTTTGAAATTAAATATCAATTTTTAAATGTATGGTTATTGATAATTCCAGGTTTTCTAACTGGGATGTATTTGCTAATTATATTTTTTTCTGTAAGTCGATCCAATTTACCTTGTTTTCAAAGGTATTGTTTTAAATATATAAACATTTTAAATATATATATGTATGTATATATATATACATATATGTTTGTGTGTGTGTGTATATATATATATATATATATATATATATATATACAGCTGACCCTTGAACAACTCTGGGGTCAGGCACCCAGTTGAAAATCCAAGTATAACTTATAGTCAGCCCTCTGTATGGGCAGTTTATCCATATCCTCAGTTCCTCCATATATGTGGTTCTGCATCCCTGGATTCAGCCAATCATGGATTGTGTAGTACTACAGTATTTACTATTGAAAAAATATCCACATTTAAGTGGACCCATGCAGTTCAAACCCATGTTGTTCAAGAATCAATTGTATATTCATAAATTTTAATTTCATCTGTATCTCTAAGTCAACTCAATTCTCAGATTTTGTATATGGCTTATTTGAGCATTCTGACCTTTTTTTTTTTCCATATTTGCAAAAATGTTGCCTACTTTGATAATATTTTGGTCTTTTGGAATAATCAGATTTGGAATTGATCAACTGTATTACTATGTTCACTTTAAAAAATGATGTCTACTTTATTAACTTCTTTTAGTTATTAGAGAAATTCAAAGAGATGAAAAGAGAGATCCTGGCAAGAGATATAGGATTCAGGTGGTTCACAGAACAAAAAGAAATTGCCTAAGTCTCAAAGAGAGTCATAGGGACCAGACATTCCTATGTCAACTCATAATGAAACATGAGTAAAGTGATTAATAAAAGCCAAGATTCATGTTTCATCCAGTAGGCACTAGGGAGTTGGAACCAATGGTTTTTGGCCACTGACCATCCTGTTTGGTCAGTTGTCTCTCATGCCTATGCCACAAGGATCTGATTGTTATTTGCATTATCACTCCCACTCACAGAACTGACAGTGAAAACTGGGGTATAATAAGGCAGTATAATGAATGTAGGAATTACATTTTTAAATCATAAAAAAAATTAAGTTTAAATATATTCAAATGTATGTCTTGTAACTTTCACTTAATCTGAGCACAGGCTTGTGAGTGGGTCTTTGATGTCTCCAGAAAAGTAAACTATGTGACTCCATTACCATATTGAAAATATTTCTCCAAAGTTTTAATTCCCTATCATTTCTCCTCCATTTGTCTGAAGATGCTATTCAGAATTTTAAATAATTCATTTACATAAGAATCCTTTTCATAGCTCCAGACAGTGTGAATATTTTTATGCAGATTAAAAGTGTACTCATATGAAAATTTTAGGGTGAAGAAAACCCAGAAAACAGCAATAAAAAAAACAATTCCCAGAAGCCAAAATCAGATTATAGAACTAATCAGCTGCAGTGAATTCATATGTGCTACAGCTGCTGCAGAAATGTGAAAACGTCATCAGGTAAAATCCAATTTAGATAAAATGTTCTACTGTCTATGTGTTTATTATTTATATTTATTCTGGGATAGGAATTTAATATTTTACATATCTCGCAAAATTATTATGCACTGTATAAAACTTCAAAGATCAGATTGCCCAAAGATCATCATATAAAAATATGGATTATCAAGCATAGAAAAATGCAAGATGATTTCCCTCCTGCCTGATGTTCCACTAGCCAGATATAAGAAAACAGTATAATGAATTTGAAAACAAGAAGCTAACATATTCTACTCCCTTAAGCACTTTACATTTTCTAATGAAAGAAACATCTCCTGCTGAGTTTCTTGTCAGAAAATCCAATAAAGTTTTTATTAAAATGAACAGTCACAGAAAAGGAAAGTTTAAAGTAAATTCTCTGTGTGGTTTAATAGACCTTTTCCTCATAAACAGCACTTAAGTCCTTCATTAAAAAGATCAATAAGACACTCAAAGGTATAGTTTAGTGCAGCAGCCATTAATTAGGTTTTGAAGAATATTGTATGGCTGGAAGAAATCATCAATATAAAAGCAAAATGAAAACAGATGTCACTTGAAAATAACTAAAATGAAGGTTTCGGGCTTCCCTGGTGGCGCAGTGGTTGAGAGTCCGCCTGCCGATATAGGGGACACAGGTTCGTGCCCCGGTTCTGGAAGATCCCACATGCTGCGGAGCGACTGGGCCTGTGAGCCATGGCTGCTGAGCCTGCGTGTCCAGAGCCTGTGCGCCACAACGGGAGAGGCCACAACAGTGAGAGGCCCGCGTACTGGAAAAAAAAAAAAAATGAAGGTTTCATTATGCACTTAAAGCACATAAGACTTTGGACTGAATATATAGGACCAACAAATTATCAAGCAACCATGTATGAAAGACTCCTTCAGATACTGTTTAGCAAGGAACTATTTTTTGATTAACTAGTGAAGACTCTTCCACTTTGAGAAACATTAAGAACCAACACAGATTTTGAACAAACCAAATATTGTTAGTATGAAGCAGAAGGATCATGTCTTCGACTGATGCAATGAATTCAAAGCCCCAATTCACACCATCCTATAGGTAAGAATTTGGAGAACACTTTCACTTACTCTTTTGAGAAAAACAAAAGAACTCTGTAACTGTACACAAAACTTAGCAATGATTAGCATTTTGCCTGAAAAATAAATATGAAACAGGGAAACTAGTGATAAACAAACATGCACAGTTTACTTCTTTTTTTTTTTTATGCGGTACGCGGGCCTCTCACTGTTGTGGCCTCTCCCGTCGCGGAGCACAGGCTCCGGACGCGCAGGCTCAGCGGCCATGGCTCACAGGCCTAGCCACTCCGCGGCATGTGGGATCTTCCCAGACGGGGGCATGAACCCGTGTCCCCTGCATCGGCAGGCGGACTCTCAACCACTGTGCCACCAGGGAAGCCCTACTTCTTTATTTTTTATACAGCAGGTACTTCTTTCTTTTATTAATGTTGGGGATTTTTCAATAAAAAATATAATGTTTCAGTTAATTGTTATTTTGTATATTATAATTTTAACAATATATAAGCATTTTATATGAGGTCTGGGGGAAAGAAGGATGAGTATGTTCTTAAATAATCTTTATACATGACTTACCATATAATTAGATTTTTTAATTTAGGCTTTGGGTTTTGAATTTTAAACATTTACCCCAAGTAAAATATATACCTCATATACCTGCAATGGGACCATGTCTCACACTTCCCTGTTCCTAAAGTGTTTCATAAAATGTCCTGACATGAGCATTACTGGGTATGGTGATCATACCTTAAACTGATTAAATGTTGACACGGTCTCTTTTTTGATATAGTCTCCTGTAATAACTTTCTTAAAACTAAGGGAAGATACACAGATAATATCAACAGAATGTGAAGCTCACAGTCACAAAAGAACACAGTGAGAAATCAGTAGCTCTTCCCTTTTCACAGAAGAGAATCAATTATTTTGTCTTAAGAGCTATGAATCTAAGATATGTTCAGTGCACACCCGGACCATTTCCCATGCTTGCCCCTCCTTCTGCCTTAGCCATGTTTGTATGGCATGATGACTCTCAACTGCAGGCAAAGAACCAAAAACCCCATATTTTCTTCTCCCTCCTCTACATTAAGAGCCTCCTCTTAGAATTTCTTTTGTTTCTTCTTGGCATAGAAGAACTTTTTGACTACAAAGTCCTACTCCTATAGATCTTCTCTTTCTTTAGGAAAGTCAAGGTGAATTTCTTGTTTGATTTAACATACCTGAGCAGAACAGAGTTGAGATTCAACCCTCTGATAAATTGATTGGAAAAACATGGACAGTTAATTGCTGGGAGGAACAGTAGACATTCTCAACCCAGATTCCTTCATTTGTCAAGGAAGAATTCCGAAGTTCAACATTGTTAGAAGGTCTCACAGCTCTTCAGGGCAGAAAGGACTTAGGATCTAGGTGGGATACCAAACTCAGAGCTTTTTACACAGTGCAATTTTATAAAGCAAGTACAGGATTAATGAAAGCACATATTTATAGAAAATTTTAAAGTCTATAACAAATAGGGTCCATGTTTTTGTTTATATTAAATCATTTATTGGTAGATAAAATTCATCCTCAGAGAATTTGATGACTTGGCAAATCTACCCACTTTTCTTCACACCATTTTGGAATTCTCCATGCCACCAATCATAAATTTGGACTCATTTTATTTCAATTTTATTGTGTACAAAGAAATGTCAAAATTCTGAGTCTTGGCTGGGTGAAGATTAAAAGCAAAGGTAGTGAAGCCAAAAGATTAGGCTATTGGTGAACACACAGTACAAGACAAAAGGAGCATATGCTGGAAAACCACCAACTCCCTGTCCTCAACATTGTGGCTAACAAATAATGATTAAATTAAAAGGAAGACAAATCCCCTTGCTACTAGGAAGACAAGCATTACTATCACATCTGTATCCTCAGTAAGTTTTAAAGATTTTATGATGAAAGATTATAACCTGACACATTTAAATGGATCAAAATGTAATTGCATTCAGATTGAAATGAATTTTTTTTTCCTGTTCTACACAATTGTATTCTTAAAGCTGTTAGCTTTCTAATGAAATCAGTTTGGTAATTAAAATAGAATACTTTGGGCTTCCCTGGTGGTGCAGTGGTTGAGAGTCCGCCTGCCGATGCAGGGGACACGGGTTCGTGCCCTGGTCCGGGAAGATCCCACATGCCGCGGAGCGGCTGGGCCCGTGAGCCATGGCCACTGAGCCTGCGCATCCGGAGCCTGTGCTCCCAACAGGAGAGGCCACAACAGTGAGAGGCCTGCGTACCAAAAAAAACAAAAAAAAGAATACTTTTATCATGTTATGGACTGAATGCTTGTGTCCTACCAAAACTTATATGTTGAAGCTCTAACCTCCAATGTAATGGTTATTGGCGATGGGGTATTTGAGAAGTAATTGGGGTTGCATGAGGTCATGAAGGTGGGACTTTCATAAGAAGAAAGGTGGGGGGGCCCTTATAAGCGACACCAGAGAACTCCCTCTCTCTCCCTGTATACACACAAAGTCAGTGAGTACACAGTGGAATGGCAGCCACCTACAAGCCAAGAGAACAGGCCTCATAATGAAACCTACCTTACAGGCACTTTGATATTGAGCTTCCCAGCCTCCAGAATCCTGAGAAATAAATTTCTGTTGTTTAAGCCACCCAGTCTATGATATTTTGTTATGGCAACCCAAGCTGACTAACACATATTATAACATCAATTGCCAAGAACATATAAAATGTGACTATTCTTGGTTTGCTTCCAGAGAAAACAATTTAAAAAGTAAATTAGCAAGATTTAAATAGTTTTTTTAATCTATATTAATTTTTCCATGTTTAATTTTTCTATTAATTCTGTACTTATATTCACAGTTACAGTTTCTTTAATTTTCCCCTCTCATGTCTTTAGTGAGTCCATATTCAATATTTTCATTATTATGTTGCATAAATTATAATTTAAATGAGTAGAGAATTCTGCTGTTCCTTGCAATTTCATTTACTCTTTCAATTGTAAACATATCCCATGTATTAAAATTTTTCCATTGTGATCTTCCATCATGCATTTGGGGTAATTTCACAAGTGCTTTCTATTTAAAACAAACAAGGAAACAGATAGATAGATAATAAATAGGTAAGTAAATAGACTTATTGGAAAGATGATGCCATTTTTTTACACCTGCTAGATTTACATGTACTTTATCTTCTGCTATTTATATTCATATATACTTTAAAATACAGACTAAAGTTTAACACAGTCAGCTTTTTCAGAGGGGGAGGGAATACGCACTAAAAGGAATATTAATTCGCTGGAGATCGGTTCCAAAATTTTAAATGGAACAAGCTATGGATTTCTTCTAATCTGTGTCAACAGAAGGTGAATTTGGAAATATTCATCAATAGTCCCTTTTACTTTTCTTTCCACAATTAATATATCTAAATATTTAGAGAAATTCAATAAATTCTAATAATAAATTTCAGATTTTCTGAGTCTTTTACATGAAAACTCACAATACCTTGAGGTCAATTATTGCATTTCCACTTTCTTTTCATTATATAGTGTCCCAGGACAAGAACAGAGTTGTGTTAATCAGTATGGATCTTTCTCCACTTACCATGGGGTTACATTCTGATAAACCCATTATAAGTTGAAAATATTCTAACTCAAAAATGCATTTAAATACACCCAACCTCCTGAACATCATAGCTTACTGAGCCTAACTTTAACTTAAACATGTTCTGAACACTTACATTATCCTACAGTTGGGCAAAATCTTCTAACACAAAGCCTTTTCTATAATAAAGTATTGAATATCTCATGTAATTTATTGACTACTGTACCGAAGGTGAAAAACATAATGGTTTCTGGGTACAGAATGGTTGTAAGTGTATCAGTTGTTCACCCTTGTGATTGTGTGACTGACTGGGAGCTGTGGCTGCTGCCTTGCCCAGCATCACGAGTGAGTTCCTACCACATATAGCTAGCCCAGGAAAAGATCAAAATTCAAAACTTAACGTACAGTTTCTACCGAACATGTGTCACTTTCACACCATCATAAAGTCAAAAAATCATAAATTGAAACATCGTATATAGAGGAAAGTCATTGAATTCTGCCTGTTTTAAGTTCTACAGCAGTATTCTCTATATATGTTATACAACAGTATTCTCTACAACAGTTAGAAACGTACATAACAAAGAATAAGTAAAATTAGTATTGATTTAGCCTTATAATAGAGCTTTGTCTTTTTCATGCAGTAAGTAGCTCATAGTAAGTATTGGTTTGGTGTAGCAAAAACATTGAAACCTAGGGATCTGTGATTCTCTAGACCTTCTTTAGTAGATACAGGATGGCTGACTCAGTTCAAAGATCACAAATAATGTCCTGGCAGGAGGAAATAAAAAGGTGAAGACAAAGACAGGTACCAGCTGAGTTCGTCCTCTTTCCTAGGGGCTTTCATGTAAATAATACTACCTAAGTTCTAATTGTAGTAAATTTACCAGAACTGTGTCTAATACTAGTCATCTCTTGGCATTAATGGAGGTCGAGAAAAATAGTTTTGTAGCTGGGGACTTTGCTGTTACCAATAAAATTGAGATTCTGTCAGTAAAGAAGAGTAGATTGGCAGTTGGAAAAGCAACTCATATCAAGTCTCTTTTCCAACAACGGTGGTATGAAACTAGAAATCTATAACAGGAAGAAAACTGAAAACTATGAATATGTGGAAATTAAACAACACGTTCCTGAACAACTAATGGGTCAAAAAAAAATCAAAATGGAAATCAAAAAAATAGATTCAGATAAATGTAATGGAAACACAACATACCAAAACTTACAAGATGCAGAAGAAGCAGTTCCAAGAGGACAGTTTATAGCAATAAACACTTACATTAAGAAAAAGGAAAGATCTCTAATAAACAACCTAAGTTAACATTTTAACGAACTAAATGTAAATGAGCAAACTAAACCTGACATTAGCAGAAGAAAGGGAATAATTAAGATCAGAGTAGAAATACATGAAGTACAGACAAGAAAAACAATAAAACATATCAATGAAACTAAGAGTTGGTTTTTGAAAAGATTAAAAAAAAATTGACAAACCCACAGGTTAACTAATTCAAAAAGAAAAAAGACTGAAATAAATAAAATACAAAAAGGATTATAAGAAACAATTATGAGCACTCATATGCCAACAAATTGGCTAAGCTAGAAGAAATGGATAATTCCCTAGAAATATATACAGCCATTCTAACAGGTGTAAGGAGGAATTTCTGGTTTATATGCTATTTTCCCAGAATTTGTTATAATTTCCTTACCACTTTTCCAGCCTCTTCAAGGTAATGCTACATGTTCAAGGTTTTTGTTATGGCAGCCTTCTCACTCTGTGGATCAATTTCTGTATCAGATTTTTCTGCATAACAGACCATCCCATAATTTAGTGGCTTATGACAACAGCCATTTATTTGGCTCATGATTTTGTGGACCTGCAATTTGGTCTGGACTCAGCAATTCTTCTGCTAGTATCATCCATATATCTGTAGTCTGCTGTCAATTACCTAAAAGACTCTCCTTTGGAGGGTTTGGATGGGTATCAGCTAAGCCGCTGGATGATTCTTCTGGCCTGGAGAAGACTAGTCTCAACTAGGTTCACATATCCATCAGCTATCGTGTTGGCTATGACTAGCTGACTTATGATGGTTTTGCCTGGGACAGAGGATTTACTCTGTGTAGTATCTTTTACACCAGACGTGTCTACATGGCAATTGTGAAGTACCCGAACCAACAAGAGTGGAAGCTACAGGATCTTTTTTATGAATAAGCTTGAAACAGTCACAACGGCACTTCTGCTAAGTCCCATTAGTCAAAACAGGTCAGAAAGCTAGCCTAAAGTCAAGGATTTGGAAAATAGATTGCACGTCTTAAAAAAAGGAAATGAAAAGCAATTTCCTTGGCCATTTTGGAATGTTAAATGGTCCAAAAAGAAAATAGTTGACTTAGCCTGAATTTTTTCCGAAATGCAGAGCCTAAGGAAAGGGTTTTGCTGCAGACAGTTTTTTTCTCAAAATGTTCATAAGAAATAGTAATTTGAAAGATTGTATGAGGGGAAAACAGAAAGCTAATCCAATGGTGCATTAGCAAACTGGTCACTACTGGGTATCTAGTGCTAACTCTTGGGTAAGTTTACAATGATGTGCCATCGTCTGCCATGGTCAATCTGAATTTTCCAGGGGCTACACAGGTAAAGTCAAAGGAGATGTGGATACCACAACTTTTGTATCCTGTAAGTTTCAGAAATGTGCTGTGAATCTCTCTAATTCCTCTGAGATGCACATTTTCTTCCGATTTACTATTTGGAATTTGTGGGAGATTCACTTGGACATTTCTATAATAATGGCTCTGACACCCCTGATGGGGGAACCAAAACCAATGTGAGACTTTTGGCAATTGTACTTGCCAATCAGGGAAATCACCCCAGAGTGAGTCTCGGAACCCACTGAACTCATTGGCTGGGACTCCGTGCTTCACATGGCCTCCAAAAACCTCTACTCTTACTAGGACCATAATGGTATATGGGGTTCCCTGGGATTAACATCAACTCATACCCTGTATTCAACAGCTCTAGAAAAGTCTGAGTATCCCCCTTTTCCCTAATGTACAGTTAGACTGGCAATTGGCCATTGATCACTTTGGGAACAGATTAGGGTAATAATTGTCTTATGTATATATCTTATATATCTACTGCAGGGTTCTTCCTTAAGGGGGTCATTATCAAAGTTAAACTGATGTACTTTGAGAATGAGAATTGGGTAAAATCTGGAGATTGAAGAAAGAATGGAACATTTTCTATTGTAATGGCTGCCATCAGCCTTCTGCTAGCCAGTCCTTTTCTGGTTATACAGTTAAATAGCCTAGTCTGGCATCTTATTTCTGAGAATACAGTGATGCATTAGCCATGATACAGACCCCTGCATGTTAAAGAAACTTGGTTGCAACACTGACTTGGCTACCCACCTCCTTGTCACTGATATTTAAGTAATTCCACTTGGCTTCTAATAGTCTGGAATTCCAACATTCTCACTGGTGCTAAGGAGCCCAGTTACTCTCAACACTGGTCTATAGATCACCACCTTCATGAACCTTCTTAAAAATGTAGTTCATTTTTAATTGCCTAATTGAATGGAATTTATTCTGAGTTCTTCTAGGGAACCCATCTGGGGTGTGGATTCTCTGGTCTGAAATAAGAAACCTATTATAACATCTCTGCCTCCATGAATCTATAGACTTCTTCTCAATTCTGGGTCAGGGCAATCCTGGCATCTCTTCTATAGGCTATTGACATGTCCAAGCTTCAAGGAGTTATCCCAGCAGCATGTTAGGACTTGTTCCAAGAGTCCTTGCAAGGACTTTAAACTTTGACTCATGAGAGAGTGCTCCCATATAAAAAAAAAAGTTTTTTTCACTTTTAGCCTCTTAGTAAGGTCTCCCTGATCTAATACCCACAAGAACCACTCCCACTTGTATTCCCAGGTTATTAGCATACCTGCAGTGAGGTCCTATAATTCTCTCTGGATATAAGCTGTTTACTTCTGGGGTAGAGACTACATTTCCCTTGCTCAAATTGTGCTGTAACTTCTCTCTGGTTATTCGTTTGGAGACAATGAGGGGTGAGAGGCACCCCCTTTGAAGAGGAAAAGCATAACTTTATGAGACACCTTCTTGAGATGAAGGTTCTGTAGTGTCTCTGGTCAAGAGGAAACTTCTCACCTCTCGCTGGGGGAGGAAGATGTTCCTATTGGCCTGGAGTGTTCAGGAATCGGAGATTCTCAAACTTGTCCACTCAAAGGCCCAGGAGGACTTAGGGTCTCACTCTTTCTCTGTCAGATCCATAATTTTGGCATAGGGAACCCACAGAGGTAGTTCATAAGTCTCATTTGTGACTATAGTTAATAACACTGCATGGCATTTTTGAAAGTTGCTAAGAGAGTAGATCTTCAAAGTTCTCATCACAAGAAAAAATTCATCTCTATGTATAGAGATGAATGTTAACTAGATTTTTGTGATCATTTCACAATATGTACAAATATTGAATCATTTTGTTGTACACCTGAAACTAATATAATACTATATGTCAATTATACCTCAACAAAAAACAAACACTGATTTAACCAGTGATTCAAACATTTAATTTCCATTTAGCCATTCTCAGGAAGATAGAACATGTTTCACACAATGAGAAAGTAAAAAAAAAAAAAAATTCCATGAGATCCTGGAAATGGGAGAACCAACATGGAAGAGAGAGGAAGAAAGCTCCTTAAAGTGATGGTAAAGGGGCTCTGCAGCAGGCCAAGAAGCCAAGTCCAGTTTGAGGAAGGATGGAGGTTTCTGTTTGATCAGATTAGATTGATCAGACATATTAATAGTGCCAAACAATTGGAGGACCATATGTAATGGATAGGGTTATATATAAAATTAACAAAATATTAGCAACTATTGACTGCAAGAAAACAAAAACTGTTACTAGAAATGAAACTCAATTATAGTACACAGGTGACTGAATTGTGAACAATATTTACCTAGTTATACTAATGCAAACACTGAATATTTATAAAGGCAAAAATTATGTTATAACTATGTTGGGAATATAGAGGATAAGTGTATGTGTTTGAGGTGAGCACTGAGGAGAGTCAAGTTCTCACATTTTTCCAAAAGAAATCAATAAACAATATTGAAAATTAAAAATAAAATGTAAGTAGTAGAATAATCATTTTATTTAGAAATATGTAAGTAAATACCAGAAGTACTAAAACTGTATATAGTGAAAGAATCATTAAAGGGAGTTTAAATGTTCCACTAGAAAATAGTTAATTAATGCAAAATAAAGGAGTAAAGGAGGACAGAAGAATGAAAAACCTTTTTTATTTAAATAATAAAAAAAAGAAGTATCAGCTAACAATAAAAATATATTTACCTCTGAAAAGCAGGAATCTGATGAGGAGGCTTGAGGCAAGGGACCGCTCTTTACATTTGTTATAAGACATACAGAAATATTATGATATGAAGTTATGCACATTATTATTGTGATCAATTAAAATTTAAAAAAAATCAAAAAAGAAATAACAAGAGGAAAAGGTAAGGGAAGAGCACATTTTTGCTTGTTTGTTTTTTAAGAGCACATCTTTTGATACAGTATGGCTACAGTTCAGAGAACAACTCTTGTATAATTAACAAGATTACCAAAATAACATCTGTGTCTTGGTCATGGAACCCATAAAAAATGGTAGTGTTGAAGAATCAAAGTGTCCCATCTATGAAATATAACATGAGTTTTATTCTCAACTGTGGCACTTAGTAGCTGTGTGGCCTTGGATGAATTACCTAGACTCACAAACCCCAGTTTCCTCACCTATAAAAAGAGTCACAGAACTGGTGTGAGGATTTAATCAAATAATCTATTTAAAACATCCTCCATTCTTCCTGACACTTAATAGCTACATGAGAAATATAGCTGGTTATTATTCTCTAGGAATCCATTTTTTAAATTGTCAAAATAATATAATCTATTAGTGAAGTTTCTATGCTCATTGTATTAATGGAATTATAGTTAATTTAAAAAAATCACACATAAATGAACCCATCTACAAAACAGAAATAGAGTCACAGATATAGAAAACAAACTTATGGTTAATAAGGGGGAAGTGGCGGGGGGAGGGATAAATTGGGAGACAGGGATTGACACATACACATTACTATATGTAAAATAGATAACTAATAAGAACCTACTGTATAGCACAGGGAACTTTATTCAATACTCTGTAATGACCTATATGGAAATAGAATCTAAAAAAGAGTGGATATATGTATATGTATAACTGATTCACTTTGCTGTACAGCAGAAACTAATGCAACATTGTAAATCAACTATGCTCCAATAAAAATTAACTAAAAAATCACACATGCAAATAATTACATTGAAATTGTCTGTTCTCATGATTTCCCAAACTGACATCAATCACTGTATTAGTCATTTTGATACTTTTAACTAAGTAAGGCATTCCCCATACATGAGACTAACAATAACAAATGCAATTATTTGGGGGTAATTCTTCTAAATATAATGAAAAACCTAGTAAATTCCTTCAATTCATAGAAGAGAAAGAATATCTAAAGATTTCCCTAAACATATTGCTGTTTCCTTTGTGCCTCATTGTCACTCTATATGGGTATCATATGTCAATGTTCAGGAGGTGTCAAATAGAAATAAAGTCGTGTGCTTTGGACTTCCTCAGTGCGAGCAGGATAAGCAGGAAAAATGCATTCAATGTCAGTGCTCCAATGTAAGTTAGAAGCTAGAAACGTGAAAACACTAGTGGGAAATGTAATATATGGAAATTGGTTTGCCTAAACCTACTTTCTGACAGAGAATGATGGCTCCCCTCTATGTATCTATTTGATATCATAAACTGCTTATCTCAGCTGCAGGGCTGATACCGCTTTCCATGAAGCAGATGGTGAATCACAGCTAAATCAAAAACTGCAACTGTTTTAAATGTAAGGAAGCGCAGTTTGTTTGTCCCCCAATGAGGACACTCCAGCACACATGAATTTTCCTTTCCAGTAACATCTGAGTGAAGATATTTTAAAATGCATCTGGTCAAGGACAGACTTTCATTATTTCTTCATCAAAGTGTCTTCTATTACTCAATTCAAAGAGGAAAATGGATCTCAGCTATACAAAGCAAATAATTGGCCATTTATACTTTGCATCTATCAAATATGCCAATTTTATAAGCCTAATGGGTATGTTTTAATAGTGTTTTTATTGTAGCTCTTTAAAGGAATACACAGTGTTTTGAGAAAAGCTATTTCTCTTGTTATATATCTTCTAAATATTTTTTCCAACATTATAAATATCATCTTGAGAGAGATTACAGGATTAAGAAGAGTACTGAAAACAATGATTTTTAGCTTAGAACATTTATTATTTTAAAGAATGGATACAGTAAATGCTTGGTCAAGTAAAATAAATTACTGCAAGTCAATGAGAAGCAAGATTTTTAGTAGGTGATATAAGCGATATAAATGAATACTGAAGCAATCAAAGTGAGAAGATGACAACCATGAGGTAGAATTAGCTAGTTCTTAAAAAGAAGTTGTTCAACAGGGCAATAGATGGGATGAGTATATTCAAACATATTTTTCCATATATTTATTTATGAAGAGATTAAAAATCACTAAGAATGTGGCACTATTAGTGCAAAATTTTTTTTCTAAATTTGAATTACAAGTCCATCACTGACAATCTGTATGGGTCATGTATTTACTATATTACTTGTAAAATATTAATGATTTAACTCATAGTCATAGACTTGTTTGGTTATAAAAGACCTAATTTATTTAAGTAAAAATAGGACAAATCTGACACAAAGCAGAAACTCAACAATCATATTTTGCTTATTTTCTGCACTTTTATCAACTCCTCAATTGCCTTCATAGTGGCATATTCTGACTCTATGTGTAAAGACGTTTTAAAGATATCTTATATACGAGAAAGGAACCCTATGCTAGCAAACAGGTCTATAAACGTTAGCCTTCCGTCTATGTCCATGGATGGTTCTCCACTCAAGGAGGTTTATCCCAGGGAAATTTGGAAATTATTGGAGGCAGTTTTGGTTAACACAACTGTGGAGGTGACCTAGTAAGTAGAGGATAGCAGTCATGCTAAACATCCCAAAAGACACCAAATACACAGGAGAGCCCTCTGACACAAAGAATTATCCAGCTCAAAAAGTCAACAATGTTGAGGTTGAGAAACCCTGGTCTATGTAATGAGAATGGTCCCTCAGGTTTAATCAAATGTTTTAAATGAGTGTAGAAATAATCCAGTTTTCTTTCAGAATTAGAGTTGCCTGGTAAATTTTAGGACAGAAGAAGATGAAAATGGCAGAAATACAGAAAAACAGAGCTCAGATTTTTCCAACTGAGAGACAGATTTACATAACTAATTCCAGTGAGTTCAATCTATGACGAAAGTGAACATGTTATCTCAATGTCCCAGAGCTTCCATTTCCTCATATCCCTAAAAAACAGGGATAACAATACCTTCCTTTTATGTCTCTAAAAATTGAATGGAAAACATATATAAAATTTCTATCAGAATGTATGACAATAATAGATTCTCAAAGAATAAAGACTCATTATATAGAGATAAGGCCAAGAATTAACTATACTCTAGAATAAATTCTTACTCTTGACCAAAATGATTTGATTTTAAATCATTGTAGAAGCTTGCATTCTGACCTCAGAAACTAAATGACTGAATATTTTTATGATAGATCAAAGGACAATGCAATCATATTGCTACACACTCTGAATCTCTCCTTGTCAATCACCCAACAGTGCTGGCATTTTTCTATGACTATTTTTAGTTCCTGTAACCAAACTTCAAATCTTTAGGATTAATGCTGTGTAAAAATTTTAGCATTATTGACTTTCTTCATTCTGACTTTCAGTTACAATATTCATCTAAAATAAACTGTCTCTTTTCTATTGATATACTGATTTAAAAGAGCCGACAAGGAGAATAGGAGAATTCACTAAGGAACACCAATCCACAGTAAAGAAAATTACTAAAACCTCAACTCCCAACAAACAAGAGCTGATTACAAGAAACTCAGGCCATCTTTTCTTCTAAAGAAATCTAATGTGAAAACTAAAATCAATGAAGTATTTCAGTGCCTTTAAAGTTTCAAATTGTTCCCATAGTATATGAGCCAGAGAAATGTAATCAATCCAAAGAATGCAATGTAATTGGGGGCCCTATGGTATATTACAGGGAATTGTCAATGATAGCTGATCACTAATAAATAGGAAATATGGATAATTTCTACTTCAGAATACAAATAGTAGTCAAAATCCTGTATTATTATTATGTTTTCTTATATTAATAATGTATTATATGCCCAGTAATGGACACATTGTAAAACATTAAAAATCTACTTAAGCAACATAGAATAAAATTGGAATTTTTTTTCCCCTTGTGTCTTGGTTGTAACTTTAGAAATTATACTTAAAATGAATACACAATCATATCTAGTTATTGGGAGCCTACTGGCATATATGAATATGTATAGAGTGGAATACACTTTTTGAAAATGCCTTAAAATTGGCCTTTAAATAAATAAAACTTCAGTGAAATTGTGAGGTACTAATAGCATGGAATTCTTATAATCCTTGCAACAGTAAAAATAAGACTTACATCTACGTTAAAAACAGCTATAACCTAGAGTGAAAAATGTAACACATGTCAATACCTAATATTGCTTTAATAAAATATTGCTTTGATAAGTACTGAATGCTATAGAAGTTCTAAAAAGAGGAAAACATCTCTACTAGTTAAACTAAGTAGAAATATTCTTTAAATTTTAAATTTTGGTCTCATAAATGAGACTATGGGCAGACAATGATTTACTCTTCTGACAATATCATTCATAGATAATCCAGAAAAGACGGGTTCAAATTTTTGCAGAGTTTAGCAATTGCAAATTGAAAATTCCAAAGAAGTGAAAAATACAGTCATGAGATTTTTTTTAAAAGGGAATCAGAAATATCAAACTTTATTATCTTCAAGTATACATGTTGCTGGTAAACACTGTAGTTTATAAAGTTCTGAGATTGTTCTGCATGTAAAATTACTTACTCTGACAAAGCATCAATTACATTTAAAAGCAAATAAATAGCATCAATTACATTTAAAAGCAAGTAAATACTGGCTTATAAGTTCAAGAACTCAGAAAATTCAATTCTCAGACATTCTTTCAGGGAAAAAAATATTTGAGGGCAGATTGTAGCAAAGCAAAAAAACCAAAAATAATTGAATCTGAAAAAGAAGATGTGAGATAAAAAAATAGATAAAGAAAAAATAAATATTGATGATTTGAATTTCCTAAACTTTGAATTAAAGATTAAAGATTATTTCACATAGAGCACAATAAATATTACATCACAGCATGATGCAAGACAAAACAAAATAAAACCAACAAATAAAAATAGGCAACAAAAAATAACCCTCCAAAGTCCATTGCATATATGATTTATCACCAGTACAAAAGAGATGGGGCTTCTAGATTCTGCCTAACAATATGGGGAGCTAGAAGGAGCACTGCTCCCCACCTTATAATGAAAAAGAGCTGAGTTAATTTCAAATGTGAAACTTGTTTTACAAATTGCTGAGGTCAAATTGCTGAGGTCACAGAACAACCAATTTGCACCAAATCTCAGAAGAGATAATGCATGCAGGGAAGGACACATAAGGACTCAGCCAGCATTGCCCTTGGGTTGATGGAACCGGACACTGGTAAACAGAGTTCAGCTAGAATAAGTGACAGATTCGTAAAGACTGAGTGCGGACTGGGAGGCAAGAAACGGGGGAGTCCACACCTTTTCACAGGCTCTTATTCCATTAAGGGCATAAAGTGCTCCCAGAAAAGACTGGAAACAGACCCAAGAAGTTAGGCAACCCTGATGGAAGAGAAGAACAGCAACATGAAAGGGCAAACAATTCCACAAATACTCGTCTCCTCTGTATTAATTTGCTAGGGCTGTCATAATAAAGCAGCAAACACTAGAAGGCTTAAATGACAGAAGTTTTTTTTTTTTTTTAACATCTTTATTGGAGTATAATTGCTTTACAATGGTGTGTTAGTTTCTGCTCTATAACAAAGTTAATCAGCTATACATATACATATATCGGCATATCTCCTCCCTCCTGCATCTCCTTCCCACCCTCCCTAATGCACCTCTCTAGGTGGACACAAAGCACCGAGGTGATCTCCCTGTGTTATGCGTCTGCTTCCCACTAGCTATCTATTTTACATTTGGTAGTGTATATGTGTCCATGCCAATCTCTCACTTCATCCCAGTTTACCCTTCCCCCTCCCCCTGTCCTCAAGTCCATTCTCAACATCTGCATCTTTATTCCTGTCCTGCCCCTGGGATCTTCAGAACCAATTTTTTTTTTTTTTTTTAGATTCCATATATATGTTAGCATACGGTATTTGTTTTTCTCTTTCTGACTTACTTCATTTACTTTTCTAGGTCCATCTACATCACTACAAATAACTCACTTTCATTTCTTTTCATGGCTGAGTAATATTCCGTTGTATATATGTGCCATATCTTCTTTATCCATTCATCTGTTGATGGACATTTAGGTTGCTTCCATCTCCTGGCTATTGTAAATACAGCTGCAATGAACACTGTGGTACATGACTCTTTTTGAGTAGTGGTTTTCTCAGGGTATATGCCCAGTAATGGGATTGCTGGGTCATATGGTAGTTCTATTTTTAGTTTTTGAAGGAACCTCCATACTGTTCTCCATAGTGGCTGTATAAATTCACATTCCCACCAACAGTGCAAGAGTGTTCCCTTTTCTCCACACCCTCTCCAGCATTTACTGTTTCTAGGTTTTGTGATGATGGCCATTCTGACCAGTGTGAGGTGATACCTCATTGTAGTTTTGATTTGCATTTCTCTAAAGATTAATGATGTTGTGCATTCTTTCATGTGTTTGTTGGCAGTCTGTATATCTTCTTTGGAGAAATGTCTATTTAGGTCTTCTGCCCATTTTTGGATTGGGTTGTTTGTTTTTTTGTTATTGAGCTGCATGAGCTGCTTATAAATTTTGGAGATTAATCCTTTGTCAGTTGCTTCATTTGCAAATATTTTCTCCCATTCTGAGGGTTGTCTTTTGGTCCTGTTTATGGTTTCCTTTGCTGTGCAAAAGCTTTGAAGTTTCATTAGGTCCCATTTGTTTATTTTTGTTTTTATTTCCATTTCTCCAGGAGGTGGGTCAAAAAAGATCTTGCTGTGATTTATGTCATAGAGTGTTCTGCCTATATTTTCCTCTAAGTGTTTTATAGTGTCTGGCCTTACATTTAGGTCTTTAATCCATTTTGAGTTTATTTTTGTATATGGTGTTAGGAAGGGTTCCAATTTCATTCTTTGACATGTAGCTGTCCAGTTTTCCCAGCACTACTTATTGAAGAGGCTGTATTTTCTCCATTGTATATTCTTGCTTCCTTTATCAGAGATAAGGTTACCATATGTGTGTGGGTTTATCTCTGGGCTTTCTATCCTGTTCCATTGTTCTATATTTCAGTTTTTGTGCCAGTACCATACTGTCTTGATTACTATAGCTTGTAGTATAGTCTGAGGCCAAGGAGCCTGATTCCTCCAGCTCCGTTTTTCTTTCTCAAGATTGCTTTGGCTATTAGGGGTCTTTCATGTTTCCAAACAAATCGTGAAATTTTTGTTCTAGTTCTGTTTAAAATGCCATTGGTAGTTTGATAGGAATTGCATTGAATCTGTAGATTGCTTTGGGTAATACAGTCATTTTCACAATGTTCCTTCTTCCAATCCAAAAACATGGTATTTCTCTCCATCTTTTTGTATCATCTTTAATTTCTTTATTCAGTGTCTTATAGTTTTTTGCATACAGGTCTTTTGTCACCTTAGGTAGCTTTATTCCTAGGTATTTTATTCTTTTTTTGCAGTGGTAAATGGGAGTGTTTCCTTAATTTCTCTTTCAGATTTTTCATCATTAGTGTATAGGAAGGCAAGACATTTCTGCACATTAACTTGGTATCCTGCTACTTTACCAAATTCACTGATTAGTCCTGCAGTTTTCTGAAAGCATGTTTAGGATTCTCTATGTATAGTATCATGTCATCTGCAAACAGTGACAGCTTTACTTCTTTTCTGATTTGGATTCCTTTTATTGCTTTTTCTTCCCTGATTTCTGTGTCTAAAACTTCCAAAACTATGTTGAATTATAGTAGTGAGAGTGGGCTACCTTGTCTTTTTCCTGATCTTAGTGGAAAAGGTTTCAGATTTTCACCATTGAGAATGATGTTGGCTGTGGGTTTATCGTATATGGCCTATATTATGTTGAGGTAACTTCCCTCTATGCCTACTTTCTGCAGGGTTTTTATCATAAATGGGTGTTGAATTTTGTCCAAAGCTTTTTCTGCATCTATTGAGATGATCATATGGTTTTTCTCCTTCAGTTTGTTAATATGGTGTATCACATGGAATGATTTGCATACCTTGAAGAATCCTTGCATTTCTGGGATAAATCCCACTTGATCATGGTGTATGATCCTTTTAATGTGCTGTTGGACTCTGTTTGCTAGTATTTTGTTGAGGATTTTTGCATCTATGTTCATCAGTGATGTTTGTCTGTACTTTTATTTTTTTGTGACATCTTTGTCTAGTTTTGGTATCAGAATGAGTGGCCTGGTAGAATGAGTTTGGGAGTGTTCCACTCTGCTATATTTTGGAAGAGTTTGAGAAAGATAGGTGTTAGCTCTTCTCTAAATGTTTGATAGAATTCACCTGTGAAGCCATCTGGTCCTGGGCTTTTGTTTGTTGGAAGATTTTTAATCACAGTTTCAATTTCAGTGCTTGTGATTGGTCTGTTCATATTTTCTATTTCTTCCTGGGTCAGTCTTGGAAGGTTGTACCTTTCTAAGAATTTATCTGTTTCTTCCAAGTTTTCCATTTTATTGGCATATAGTTGCTTGTAGTAATCTCTCATGATCACTTGTATTTCTACAGTGTCAATTGTTACTTCTCCTTTTTTATTTCTAATTCTATGGATTTTAGTCTTCTCTCTTTTTTTCTTGATGAGTCTGTCTAATGGTTTATCAATTTTGTTTATCTTCTCAAAGAACCAGCTTTTAGTTTCATGATCTTTGCTATCATTTCCTTCATTTCTTTTTCATTTATTTCTGATCTGATCTTTATGATTTTGTTCCTTCGGCTAAGTTTGAGGGGTTTTTTTTTTCTTCTTTCTCTAATCACTTTAGTTGTAAGGTTAGTTTGTTTATTTGAGATGTTTCTTGTTTTTGGGGTACGATTGTACTGGTATAAACTTCCCTCTTAGAACTGCTCTTGCTGCATCCCATAGTTTTGGGTCGTTGTGTTTTCATTGTCATTTGCTTCTTGGTATTTTTTTATTTCCTCTGTGATTTCTTCAGTGATCTCTTGGTTATTTAGTAGTGTATTGTTTAGCCTCTACGTGTTTGTATTTTTTACAGATTATTTTTCCTGGAATTGATATCTAGTCTCATAGTGTTGTGATCGGAAAAGATACTTGATATGATTTCAATATTTTAAATTTACCAAGTCTTGATTTGTGACCCAAGATATGGTCTATCCTGGAGAATGTTCCATGAGCACTTGAGGAGAAAGTGCATTCTGTTGTTTTTGGATGGAATGTCCTATAAATATCAATTAAGTCCATCTTGTTTAAAGTATCACTTAAAGCTTGTGTTTCCTTATTTATTTTCATTTTGGATGATCTGTCCATTGAGGAAAGTGGTGTGTTAAAGTATCCTATTATTATTGTGTTACTGTCAATTTCCCCTTTTATGGCTGTTAGCCTTTGCCTTGTGTATTGATGTGCTCCTATGTTGGGTTCATCAATATTTACAATTGTTATATATTCTTCTTGGATTGATCCCTTGATCATTAGGTAGTGTCCTTCTTTGTCACTTGTAATAGTCTTTATTTTAAAGTCTATTTTGTCTGATATGAGAATTGCTACTCCAGCTTTCTTTTTGTTTCCATTTGCATGGAGTATCGTTTTCCATCCCCTCACTTTCAGTCTGTATGTGTCCCTAGGTCTGAAGCGGGTCTCTTGTAGACAGCATATATACGGGTCTTGTTTTTGTATCCATTCAGCCAGTCTATGTATTTTGGTTGGAGCATTTAGTCCATTTACATTTAAGGTAGTTATTGATATGCATGTTCCTATTACTATTTTCTTAATTGTCTTTGTTTTGTTATTGTAGGTCTTTTCCTTCTCTTGTGTTTCCTGCCTAGAGAAGTTCCTTTAGCATTTGTTGTAACGCTGCTTTGGTGGTGCTGCATTCTCTTAACTTTTGCCTGTCTATAAAGGTTTTAATCTCTCTGTTGAATCTGAATGTGATCCTTGCTGGGTAGAGTAATCTTGGTGTTGGTTTTTCCCTGTCATCACTTTAAATATGTCCTGCCACACCCTTCTGGCTCTAGAATTTCTGCTGAAAGATCAGCTCTTAACCTTATGGGGATTCCCTTGTATGCTATTTGTTGCTTTTCCCTTGCTGCTTTTAATATTTTTTCTTTGTATTTAATTTTTGATAGTTTGATTAATATGTGTCTTGGAGTGTTTCTCCTTGGATTTATCCTGTATGGGACTCTCTGTGCTTCCTGGACTTGATTGACCATTTCGTTTCCCATATTAGGGAATTTTCAACTATAGTCTCTTCAACTATTTTCTCAGTCCCTTTTTTTTTTCCTTCTTCTTCTGGCACCCTTATAATTCGAATGTTGGTGTGTTTAATGTTGTCCCAGAGGTCTCTGAGACTGTCCTCAATTCTTTTCATTCTTTTGTCTTTATTCTGCTCTGCGATAGTTATTTCCACTATTTTATCTTCCAAGTCACTTTTCTGTTCTTCTGCCTCAGTTATTCTGCTACTGATTCCTTCTAGAGAATTTTTAATTTCACTTATTGTGTTTTTCATCTTTGTTTGCTTTTTATTTCTTCTAGGTCCTTGTTAAATGTTTCTTGTATTTTCTCCATTCTATTTCCAAGATTTTGGATCATCTTTACTATCATTATTCTGAATTCTTTTTCAGGTAGACTGTCTATTTCCTCTTCATTTGTTTGGTCTGGTGGGTTTTTACCTTGCTCCTTCATCTGCTGTGTATTTCTCTGTCTTTTTCTTTTGCTTATCTTACTGTGTTTGGGGTCTCCTTTTTGCAGGCTGCAGGTTCGTAGTTCCCGTTGTGTTTGGTGTCTGTCCCCAGTGGCCAAGGTTGGTTCAGTGTGTTGTGTAGGCTTCCTGGTGGAGGGGACTAGTGCCTGTGTTCTGGTGAATGAGGCTGGAGCTTCTCTTTCTGGCAGGCAGGACCACATCCGTTGGTGTGTTTTGGGGTTTCTGTGAACTTATTATGATTCTAGGCAGTCTCTCTGCTAATGGGTGGGGTTGTGTTCCTGTCTTGCTAGTTGTTTGGCATGGGGTGTCCAGCACTGGAGCCTGCTGGTCGTTGGGTGGAACTGGGTTTTAGCGTTGAGACGGAGATCTGTGGGAGAGCTCTTGCTGATTGATATTACTTGGGGCCGGAAGGCCTCTGGTGGTCCAGTGTCCTGAACTCAGCTCTCCCACCTCAGAGGCTCAGGCCTGACACCTGGCCGAAACACCAAGACCCTGTCAGCCACACAGCTCAGAAGAAAAGGGAGATATAAAAAAGGAAAGAAAGAAAGAAAAAATAAATAAAATGAAATAATTAAAATAAAAATTATTAAAATAAAAAAATTTAAAAGTAATAAAAAAAAGAAAGAAGAGAGCAACTAAACCAATAAACAAATCCACCAATGATAACAAGCACTAAAAGCCATACTAAAAAAAAACAAACCCCTAAATGGACAGACAGAACCCTAGGACAAATGGTAAAAGCAAACCTATACAGACAAAATCACACGAAGAAGCATACACATACACACTCACAAAAAGAGAAAAGGGAAAAAAAAACTATATATATATATATATATATATATTTAAAAAAAGGAAGAGAGCAACCAAATCAATAAACAAATCTACCAATGATAATAATCTCTAAATACTAAACTAAGATAAACCTAAAACCAGAAACAAATTAGATGCAGAAAGCAAGCTCCTAGTCTACAGATGCTCCCACCGTCCACCACCTCAATTTTGGGATGATTCTTTGTCTATCGAGGTATTCCACAGATGCAGGGTATATTAAGTTGATTGTGGAGATTTATCTGCTGCTCCTGAGGCTGCTGGGAGAGATTTCCCTTTCTCTTCTTTTCTGCATAGCTCCTTGCGTTCAGCTTTGGATGTGGCCCCGCCTCTGTGTGTAGGTCGCTCTCTGGCGTCTGTTCTTCACCCAGACAGGAGGGGGTTAAAGGAGAGTCTTATTAGGGGGCTCTAGCTCACTCAGGCCAGGGGGAGGGAGGTGTACGGATGCGGGGCGAGCCTGCGGCGGCAGAGGCCAGCATGACGTTGCACCAGCCTGAGGCGCGCCGTGCGTTCTCTGTGGGAAGTTGTCCCTGGATCCCGGGACCCTGGCAGTGGCGGGCTGCACAAGGTCCCGGGAGGGGAGGTATAGATAGTGACCTGTGCTTGCACACAGGCTTCTTGGTGGCTGCAGTAGCAGGCTTAGCGTTTCATGCCCGTCTCTGGGGTCCATGCTGATAGCCGTGGCTCGCGCCCGTCTCTGAGGCTTGTTTAAGCGGTGCTCTGAATCTCCTCTCCTTGTGCATCCCGAAACAAAGGTCTCTTGCCACTTAGGCAGCTCCAGACCTTTTCCCAGACTCCCTCCCGGCTAGCCGTGGCTCACTAGCCCCCTTCAGGCTGTGTTCACGCAGCCAGCCCCAGTCCTCTCCCTGGGATCTGACCTCCGAAGCCCGAGCTCAGCTCCCAGCCCTGCCCACCCCGGCGGGTGAGCAGACAAGCCTCTCAGGCTGGTGAGTGCTGGTCGGTGCCGAACCTCTGTGCGGGAATCTCTCCGCTTTGCCCTCTGCACCCCTGTTGCTACGCTCTCCTCCGTGGTCCGAAGCTTCTCTGCTGCCAGCCTCCGTCTCTGCCAGTGAAGGGGCTTCCTAGTGTGTGGAAACCTTTCCTCCTTCACAGCTCCCTCCCACTGGTGCAGGTCCCATCCCTATTCTTTTGTCTCTGCTTTTTCTTTTGCCCTACCCAGGTACGTGGGGAGTTTCTCGCCTTTTGGGAGGTCTGAGGTCTTCTGCCAGCGTGCAGTAGGTGTTCTGTAGGAGTTGTTCCACATGTAGATGTATTTCTGATGTATTTGTGGGGAGGAAGGTGATCTCCATGTCTTACTCCTCTGCCATCTTGAAGCTCCCCCCACAACAGAAGTCTTTTTCTCCTGTTCTGGATGCTAGAAGTCTAAGATCTAAGTATCAGTAAGGTTGGTGCCTTCTGCTGACTGTGAGGGAGAATACCTTTATGCCTCTCTTTTAGCTTCTAGTGGTTTGCTGGCAACTTTGGCTTAGGAACACCAAAGTTGTAGCTACAACAGATACATCACCTCACTCTCTGTCTTCATGTTCACATGGGGTTCTCCCTTTGTGAATCCTGGTTTTTGTGTCTAAAGTTTTTCCATTTTAAAAGGACGTGAGTCATATTGAATTAGGCCATGCTCAGATAACCCCATTTAATTTTTTTATCTCAGTAAGATCCTATGTCCAAACAAGGTCACATTCTACCTACGGAAATTAGGCCTCCAGCATATATTTTCTGAGGGACAAAATTCAACCCACAGCATTCTCTAACTGCAGTATAGAACATAGCCTTGATGGGTGGGAAAGTCAAGAATTGCAGTCCTTAGGTCACTAGTAAAAATTCATTACAGATGGGAAAGGGAACAGGAAAAAAATCCTACTCTGCATGAGAGATAGCATTATAGACTGAATCCACAACCATAGCTGAGAGAGGGGAAAGAAAACTGAAAATGTCACACCTCTTAGACACAGTGACACAGAGCATGCCCAAATCTGAGGCTTAGGCAGAAAAATAATGAACGCACCCTCCCACTGCAAGCTAACAAGCTACAAATAACAAGTAGAAGCAGAATATTGCTGAAAGAGGAGCAGGAGAGGAATAAGAATTTGTACAGAGACTCTAAGGCACAGCACAAACGGAAGATCGAAACCTCAGAATCAGGCATTTCTTTGGTAAACCATCCTCCACCCTACATGCAAGCTATCTCTATAGAAATTTGAAATCTAATGTGAAATCTGAAGGTAACCATAGCAACAACAATATCAAACCTAACCGAGGTCCTAAGTCTATTAAATGAAATCCTGCTATAAAGGTGTAGCAGAAGGAAAAGTGTACACACATCCTGACATGAAAACCATCTCAGTCTCTGCTGCCCCACATAAAATGTCTGCCTCTCATCAAAATATTCTGAAGCATAGAGAAAACAAGACAAAACAGAGTCTGAAAAGACAAAATGATCATAAGAATGAGACTCAGATATGACACAGATGTAAAAGAATCGATAGGAAATGAAATTTCTAATAATTATGGTTAATAAGTTTAAGGCACTAATGGAAAAGGTAGACAATATACCATTTGGTATGCAAAGTGTCATAAAAATTAAATGATGTTTCTATATACTAGTAATGAACAACTGGAAATTAAATCTTTTAAAGAAAACAGTACCATTTACAATAGCACCAGAGAAAAAAAGAAAGGAAGGAAGGCAGACAGGCAGGCAGGCAGGCAGGCAGGAAGTTTTCCTGGCTGAATTGTTTCACTCTAAACATCCATATGTTGATGCCCTAACTCCCAGCTCCTCAGAATGTGACTGTACTTGGAGAAAGGGCCTTTTAAAGAGGTTACGAAGTTAAAATGAGGTCCTTAGGTTGGGCCCTAATCCAAGCTGACTGGTGTCCTTATAAAAAGAGGACATGAGGATACAGAGACACCAGGGATGCAAGCTCACAGCGAAAAGACCATGTGAGGATACAGCCAGGGGCAGCCATCTGCAAGCCAAGGAGAGAGGCCTCAGAAGAAACCAAACCTGCTGATAGTTTGGTTTTGGACTTCTAGCCTCCAGAACTATGAATGAATAAGTTTATGTTATTTTAAGCCATCTAGTTTGTGGTAATTTTTTTTTAATGGCAGCCCTAAAAAACTAACACAAAGGGAAGGAAGAAAAGTGAAAACAAAAGAAATGCTGAGATGTAACTCCAACAAATTATCTATAAAATATGTGTGCTAAAAATGACAAAACATTAAGGAATAAATTAAAGAATACGTAAATTTATGGAGAAAGATAATGTGTTCATGGAATAGAAGGCTCAGTATTATCAAGAGGCCAGTTCTACCCGATGTGATTTATAGATTCAACATAATCCCAATCAAAATTCCAAGGGACAGAGAAAAGTTCCCTCAATGAATGAGTTTAAAAGTTCAGTGGAGATGAAAATATATTTTATTATTAATCCTGTCAGGAGTGCTTGTTTAAATAATCAGTTATTTAGTCATTTAGTATTTATATTGATACAAATATTATTTATGAAATCCAAACAAAGAAAAAATAAATAATAGCCACTACCTGTAATAGAAAATTAAAAATAATAATTTAAATGAATTCCATCAGAAACATAGGATTTTTTTAAAAATATGTTAAATGGAAAATTCTATAGCAATGAAAATTAAGTTTAATTTAAAATACCCCTAAAACTGGCTAGACACATAATAGAAGTTGATTAAGACATTGCTCATTAAGTGAGCGTGCTGCTTTCAGAAATACGAGGAGTCAAAGAATTCCTTAGAAAGGTAACCTGCCTCTCCCTAGGAAATATTACTTTGGTTACCTCCTTTGTACCCCTTGTATAACTCATAAGAAGGAAGATTCTACTTGTTAGAGAAAAGAGTGAAGTTCCAGGACAAGGTAACAGTCCTCTAAGGATGAAACACATAAACACATGTTTGGGGAATGGAAAATAATTCAGTAAATTAGGGCTTGGGGTTTAGGAAATGAAGTAAAAAGAGTTGATCTTCATAAAGTGAGCTATTTGAAAAGAGTGCCACAAACATGGGGGCTAAAAGAATTATATCTATTTAGAACACAACTGAATACTAAGGGCATATTGAATTAGAGTGAATTCCAGTCAAGGTTAATAAGCTATCAAATTTTCCAAAGTGATACAATCATGAAGAAAAGCAAAATCTGCAGATAAAAAAATGGAAATGTGGATTTGAGGTTCAGGTTAAAGAACTTAGGCTAGGAAAGTAGGTATCAGTTATAACTGAAGCAATAAAAATAGCTGTCATCTGCCAGCACATTTTATAGATGTAAAAGGAGAGGCACATAAAGCAGACCTTTGGGACATACCAGCATATGAATTACTGTCAGGAAAAGGGAAGAGAGAGAGAAAGATTAAGAAAGGGAACTAAAAAAAAGCAGTCAGCACAAGCCAAATGTCAGAACAGCACAAGCCAAATGTGAGAATGTCAAAGAAGGTCAGATTCAAGCAGAGGGAAGATAGAACAGGTCGTTGAACTTGGCAATTCAAAGCTTAAGCATAATTATAAAGGGAACATTTTCAGGGACATAATTTCCTCAATTTAAACACTGGGACTAGTTGAACTTTAATGTTCCTTCCAGCAATAACAATTCTGTTATCTTGGATCTAGATTCTGAATCTGAGTGTCTTAATTATATTGTTTTCCTTCAGTTGCAGAAGTGATTTATTTGAATATTCATTCATTATAACTACAATAATTGGCCATATATGCATGTCTATATGTATATACCCTCAAAAAGTTTAGTTTATATAAAATTATTTGGGGGAGTCTTGAAGGTAAAGAAAATCACATCATCACTGTTTTTATTAAAAAGATCTCATCCAATAATCTACTTGGAATTCAGTATTTGTCTTTTTTTTGAAAACAGAGGTTGGTAAGGAATAAGAAATATGGTTAGTTTTACTTAAGATAAGCTTTAGTAACTTTTTATAAAGTTCTTCCTTCCTAATAATATCTGGTTGTAGAGAAACAACTTCATCTAAAAAAAAAATTTACTTTATTTCCTAAATTATATCTATGTGGTTATCACGATTTTGAAGACACTGAAACTATTTATTATTTAAGCAGTAATTCACTCTATTGTGTCAGGGATAGGTTATGCCATTCTGTATTAATAATCTGATGCTTTCTACTCAATTCATTTCAACAATAAATAGTCATTTTCCATTATGAACAGCTAACTATAATTAGTTATTAGTTCCCTTTGTTACTCTCATAAACATGATATTTGTGATACTCTGTATAGCCATTTAGCATATTTAGCAAATGCAAGATGAAATTTAAATATTCCACATACAAAAACTCCGAGAATTGTAAGGTCTCTTTATTCTTGGAATGATTTACTATAGAGTTTACTCTGGTGGAATTTCTTTTGACATTTTCTAATATATTGCTTTTTCATATGTGTAGATTTTTAATAGGTTATCCTACTATAAATAAATAAATGTTTTAACAAATTATAAAACCTAATGGATGTATGAGAACTATGGTTTTATCTCCTGTTGTCATCACAATTGAAGGATTAAGAAATTCACAGTATTTTTCTAACTTCTTTGAAGTATGGCAGATTTTCATAATTGTATCTCTAATAAGTATAGTGCCTTGCTAAGGCTTAATATAGAAAAATCCCTTGCAACATTTTAGCTAAAATTATTATGGACATATCAACTTGGAAAACAAGATTAAAATGGAAATTTAGTTTACTGAGATAACAGAAGTAAACATGTAATAGTTCTTCAAACACAAGTACGAACAAAGAATAAAGATTTAAAAATAAGTTTTTAAATCTCATCTAAACCAACAACATCACTTAATAGTCCTGATTTTCAAGAAATAATATATTCCTAGATGTAACATGATATATCCCTCTTTTATATTCAAGTTTGATCTACAAAAATCTGTTAAAATTGTACAAATAAACCCCAACGGTAAAGGTTTGCTACTAAAATATGATCAGTTTTTAGCACTAAGGCTATTTTACCTTTAGTTTAAATTTTAAATCAGTTGAGTTCTTTTGTACATCTGAAGATAAAACTTTTTAATATTATTTTAATGCGTTTACACATAGACAAACATTGAAGAGTTTTAGAACATATTTGAGGCTCTGTTGTATGCTGGAAAGAATGTAAGATTGGTTTGAAGAACTTTTGCCTCTACAGCTAAATGACTGTGTGATCTCTAGGAATGTACTCACACTGTCTGAAAGTTTCTGTGTTATTAAATAAAGTGGGGATAACATAAAAGGATCAAAATGAGATAGTATTTAAACATGCTTCACGAAGTACAAAGTGCCATATAAGTACTAATAATTTTTATTATCCCAGCCTCATTTTTAATCCAAGTCCAGCATGAGATCTTTTAAATAAATAAATAAATAAATATACCCGATAATTTGGAATTTTCAGGACTATATAGCTATAAACTGGTGAGTTAACAGGAACCTATTCAGGAGTCAGACCAATAATTAAACAAACAAAAAAATACTTTAGAATGAAAGGATTGCACTTAATTATGGATACTTAATTTTTATATGGTAAGATGTAGTTGTCTTTAGGCTTCATCAAAAATTTATGAGGAAAAATAGTATAGGAAGCCATCTACGATCCTCACTCAGTAATAAAAATAAAACAACCTGGGAAATGTATGTCCATGAACAGTCATAATCAAGAACATTTCAAACAAAGCCTAATGGTTATGCTTAGATTCAAAACAGGATCAGACCTTGATGCTGTATTGTCTGTCAAGGAAGAGGTAGAATTTGACTAGTGGCCATTTTTTTAACCCACACTGTGTTTTTAAAATGTTTTAATTGGCAACATGAAAAAACTGACACCTTTCATACAAACATGTCAGTTCATAATTTATTTGAAAAATCATAAGGTCTTGTGTGGCCACACTGAGGCTACTCTCCTGGCAGCTGGAGTTGAGAAGTCAGTGGTCTCAAGTTCAATGACACCCACCTAGCCCAATCTGTTTATTTTACCCATGTAAACTGCCCACTGTAGACATTTAAATTTTACGTTTGTAAACGTTGGTCAAAATTTGTTCGCATTTACTTTCAATCCAGCTTTATCCTTGAAAATTTACTTTTATTTTAACTTGAGTGACGATTTGTAGTTTAAAAGTCTCTGAGACAATATATATTTAAGCCTAATATATGCTGCTACATGTAAATTTTACCTAAATTTTACCCTTTTACAAACCCTGTAATAAATGTATCTTCCGTTGTTTCAGGAGATGTCCCTGAGTTCTTCTGGTGTGCAGTTTGATTTTTCTTTTTCTTTGTTTTTTTTTTGCTGCCTTATTTTAATAGACCTATATTTAGTTTGCTTCCAAAGGTATTCATTATGAACCTACTGAACAAGTGCATGATGAAGTGTTGGAAGAACATTACTGGGCTGTAATCAAGTCAAATAATTTTACTGTTAGAGTATATCAACACATGGAGAAAAAAGTGCTTGAAGACAGCAGCAAAAGAAACTGACAGATTTTATTCATATATTAAAATTTTCTGCAGTGCAACAGTATTTAATCTATTCGCCAGCTCCTATCTATAGCTTATAGTTTGGTGAAAAAGTTCCATTTGAAATTTTCATAAAGCATTCTGCTGCAATGCCAGCATAAAAACTAAATAATCATCACCATAATAATAAATTCCCAGTTGTTGAAGAGTTTCTTACATTATCTTAAAGTTTTAGTACAAATCTTAATTTCCTGTGATTCAATGGACACATGTATTTAAAGCGTTTCAATCAAAGTCGGCATATCTCCCAGGAAGCATTTGGAAATGTATAGAACATTTAGGAATGCTGCTGAGTGAGCAAGTGACACAGATACATAATACATGCAATGAATAGGACAGTGCCCTAAAGAAAGAACTATCACACTCAAATGCCAAAATGCTTGCCTATATAAAACACTGAACTGACAAGGCGTGGGTTTAGCTTCTGATATCAGCTTTGCAACTTGGCAAGTCACTTTCTCTCTGAGTCTTAGCTTTCTTATGTGTTCCAAGGAGACTGGAGTTAAGAGAATCATCTCTAAGACTTCTTCCTGCTCTTACATTCCTTGATTGGTTTATCTAGCAAATACTGATCTCCATTTCTAAAGGCCTATAACAGAGTTGTAGCAACACAGCTTAGCATTCATATATATATATATATATATATATATATATATATATATATATATATATATATATATATATATAAATCCCAAATTAGATTTTCAACTTCTTGTAGACATAAACTTGGGTATATAGATAGCCATACACACACACACACATATATATATATATATATATATATATATATATACACATATATATTTTTAAATAATACCTTAGGGGCAAAAATTGTTGGCAATTACTAAGTCCATAAATACTCAAGTAATCTTCTATTTATACATTCTCATACTTAATGTCATATGAGTACAATCTGTTGTTTCAATGGAGAAAATCTTATAATTTTATACCACGTCATATTTTCATTATTTCCTCATAGTTTTTCTATATGTTAAAATAATTATTACTTGGAAAATTATTTATGTTTACAAATCTATGATTTCCATAAAATGATAATGTATTGATAATGGGAATTCATTGTCCCAAAATTGGTAAGAAAAGACAATTTTCATAATGTATAATTAATTATTAATTTACTAAAGTAAAGTTTTGAAAATTATTTTAGTCCATGAATCATATAAATACAAAATCCATTTAGTTAATCTTTGAAACCAATTTTATTATTATGGTATTCTCATTTTGTAAAGACACCCCAATATCCTAAGAGATTAGGTCAGTTGATATAAGCTTCTTCTAAACTTCTATCATCTGATTAAATTCCACTTGAAATTTTCTCTTTTCATAACTCAGACATACTCAACTTATATAAACTACATTAATTTTAGATATCTGGGTGAAAGTGGGAATAAAATATAGCTTAGATGTGTTAATATTTTTTTAAAATAACTTTTTTGGCAAACTCCTAACATTGATTCTTATTCATTTCTTTGGGGTTTTTTGTTTGGTTTCATTTGGTTTGGTTTGGCTTGGTTTTTGTTTGCTTTGTTGTCCATTAGGATCTTCTAGTCCTAAAGATTAACAATATTCTCAAACTATTCTAGACTGTTCCTAATGAACCTATTAAAATATCCCTTCATCCAAGAAGCATTAAACAATTATTACCCAGTCATTTTGTTTTTGACTTCTTATTCAGAAGAATGTTAAAGCTGTTTAAAATAACATTTGTTTGAGTTATCATTTAGCCTTCCACTAAATTTAAGCAATGAACTGTGTAACAACACTGTAGGAATAAATAGAGAACAAATATATAATTTCTGATAAAGCCTATTTCAACACCTCCTTTAATTGTCAATTGGACTTTCCTGGACAGCATGGATAATTATGTCACTATTACTTTTTTTCCTTTTCATAACATGCCATCTTTCTTGAATGACTTGCCTGAGAGAACATAATATTCAAGACAAGGAAAGAGAAGTAGAGAGATTAGGGGTGGCTGCAATATTGAATTATGAATCATTTCAAGAGCATTAAGAGGTACCGAATGCAGAGGTCCCTCTAGAAGCAACTCACCAATGATTAACCTGGAGGAAAATGCCTTTAGTGGAATTTTTTTTTTCCTTAAGAAATAAGTTTAAAAGAAGAAGATCCTGGAAGTATTACTTTAACTGAATGGTTAGTACGATAAAAATTCACTTCAGATAGGCCACCATGTAGGCAAAGTAATTATTATTCTTTTAGCTAGTACACAGTAAATAGAAAAGAAAATACTTCATTAACGCCTATGTCTTTAAAGTATGACATTTTACCTTAAAGTGTAAATCCAGGGGTAAAAAGAGGACTGAGACTAAAGACCTTCATATTGGCAAATACAATAGAAGTTTTCATTTCAATTTTATTGCAACATCCTGTTATATCTGATATATTTGATAAAGCCCATCTTGATAAAGCCCACCAGGCCCTAACCTGTAAGATCTTATAATGTTAAGCTAATATGTACTGAAGTTGTTCTAAATGCCAAGGAGCTCATTGTAGACTGACAACAACCATGAAATAGACACTGTTCCTACTTTATAGGTGAGAAAGCCATATCACAGAGTAGATGATATTAATTAAAGCAACCAAGCATTTCTTGTTGTTGAATTAACTGTTCATTTGCTTTGTGAAGGCAGGCACAGCTGAATTGGCCAGTAAGGTGAGCAAAACTGCCTATCACTGTACTTTAGTGCAGCGCAAATTGGCTGTCTAATCTCCAGGTTTGGAATTACAAATGGTGCCTTACTCAGGTGAACTAAACGACTAAAGGGTGACATATCCTTACTGAAATCTAATGACTCAAACAATATTCTACTTTAATATCCAATTATACAGTTGTCCATGAAGTAAAGAATTATAAAGAAAAATGTTAAGGATGAACTTCTTAAAATTTGAGGAGTAAAAACTTGAATTTGTGATTATAAAAATCACTCATGTTGGAAATTTAGTATTTAACAGGACATTCTTTGCACATCTTATAATTTTACATGACACCAGACTAATAATCAGAAGACAAATGGGATAATTTAATATCACTCTGAAGTGTCTTGATAATGAACTCATAACAGATTTTTACAGTCCATTGAGAATGGCATTACTAGATTTATTTCACAAAGTCTGCTATGGGTAACTTATTCAACAACTCTAATCAGTCTAGATGGAACTGGATTAATCTGCATTCTCAGAAGCAAAAGGAAAAAATGGGAGAAAAAGTATCAAGAGCCACTAAAGCTTCAACCCAAGCACATTGAAAAGATGTCACATTAAACACCCCCAAAATATGCAATCATGTGCAAATGTTTAGCATGATGCTCTGGTTTCTGAAAATCTCTCCCTCAGGGAAAGCACTTTAATTTTTTAAGGTTCAAATACAAGAGGGAATTAAACAAGAATTAAAGCATTATTATAAAACTCAACAACAAAATGGAGAAAGCTTTATGTATTATTTATCCCCATTTCCCTCTCTTTTCCCTGTCCTCCATAAACTATTTTCTTAAAGATTATTTAACATTATTTATTGAGAGTAATATTTTCTTCTTTGGTATTTTTACCGACTACTGCTCCCTCCTTCTTTATACAAGTTTAAAGCATCTCAAATTTCATTGTCTATTGACAGTATTTAATTTTGCTTTTGATGAATCATCTACTATGTTAGGCAGCATTGCATAAGTTGTCACAAAGTGGCAATGTGCTCGGCTAGTTCAGGAGTAGAATGTAAGCCCATGGTATAGGAATTTTGTTCTGTTTACCTCTGTATAACATCTAGAAAAATGCCTAACACATAGTATGAGTTCAATGAGTATTTGTGGGTTAAGTAAATGGTGAGAAAGGAGGTAAATGGTGCTGGAGATTAGGGAAACAAGGAGAGTTATATAATTGCAGAAAATTGGGTAGGGTACAGTCATGGGAAGCTACATAGATCATGATAAAAAATTTGGATTTTATTAAAAATTCACTGGTAGATTGTGGGAAAACAATGACAGCCAGACTGGCCAAAAACAAATAGCAAGAGGGAGGTTGACGTTAAACAAGAAAATAAAATTTTATGATGTTCAAATTGGCCAATATTTTTAATGCTAACACAATTGGCAAGTATGTGTGGTTACAAGCTTATTTGTAAAGTTCTGATGCACTTAAAAAAAAAAACAACTTATTTCCAACTCTGCGACATTCAGGAAAAGTCAAAACTACAGAGACAGTAAAAAGATCAGTGGTTGCCAGAGGCTTTCAGGGAAGGAGAGGTGAATAGGTGAAGCACACTGGATGGACTTTAAGCTCAGTGAAATTATTCTGTATGATACTATAATGGTAGTTCCATAACATTACGTAATTGCCAAAACTCGTAGAAAGTTCCACACCAAGAGGGAACCCTAATGGAAACTATGCACTTTGGGTGATAGTGATGTGTTAATGTTAGTTCATTGATTGTAACAAATGTACCACTTTGGTGGGAGATTTGCTGGTGGGAAAGCTGTACTTGTGTGTGGGGAGGAGTACATGGGAACTCTGTGTACCTTTTGCTCATTTTTGTTGTGAACCCAAAACTTTTCTTAAAAAAAAAAGCCTCTACAAAATAAAATTGTTGTAACATTTTTATTGTTGCCAATTTGGCATTAGGTATCTAAAGCCATTAAAGTATTCACATATTTTTATTTGGGAAATTTACTTCTACATTACCCTCACACAAAATAGTCAAAGATGTACACAGAGTTTTTGTTAAAAGTTTTTATCTTATAACTTTTTATAATAAAGAGACTCTGGAAATATCCGCAGTTTCCTGTACTAACAGAACGGGGAAACTAATTATAGAGTATCTATATACATTTTGCCATCATTATAATGTGTTAAAGAATGCTTGATAATTAAGGATATACTTATAAGAAAAGTCAAATAAAATACTGCTACAGTGTAACATATACAAAACAAAATTAATGATGAAAAGTGCAAGATAGATACATGTACCTAGGAGAGTGAGGGGAATAATGGAAAGACATCAAAATGCTATAGTCATGGTCTCTAGTGGATGGGATTTCTAATAAATTGTTTTCTTTATAAATAGCTGTGCTTTCAGAAATAATAAAAAGTCAAAGATTAAACTTTAAAATAGCCTTTGCTAAACATTTTATTTTATTAAGTAAACAAAATAATTTAATTGTTGGGGTAGGTAATGAGATCGAGAATTGAGAAAGGAGTAAGTTACAACAGCTTTGTGTAATTGCCTAAGGAGCATTTATTTATACATTAGCATTTACCAAAGTGTGTTTTCTGCAGACTCAAGCCCGTGAAATTCTCACTG
Source organism: Pseudorca crassidens (assembly GCF_039906515.1). NCBI lineage: Eukaryota > Metazoa > Chordata > Mammalia > Artiodactyla > Delphinidae > Pseudorca > Pseudorca crassidens. Next base: position 27,175,905 of record NC_090300.1, read on the forward strand.
GGAGGCAAAAAAAAAAAAAAAAAAGGAAAAACTAGATATTATTTCACCTTCTTTGAGGTTAGCAACATATGTATTATGGTTAAGGCTCTAAGAAGCCCTGCATTTAAGAAGCTTGTTTAACTTTATTTAACCAATGTTTCCCAAATGTATTTGGCTTGAGGCATTTTAAATGCAATTGGAATCAACGTCCTGAGGAATACACTTTCGGAAATGCTACTGTAGGCAATCCGAGCAATCAACAGTTTGATTTAAATCAATTATTAATTTTTTTACATTGCAATATCCCCAAAGTAAAAGCCCAAAAGAAAAGTTGCAAATATAACGACAAATAATTATTTTCTAAACAATTTGGGAGTAAATTGCCAACCTCATGTCCCGCTTTCCAGGATAACTCCTGAGAACATTAGTGCTTATGTTCAACAAACAAGGACATTCTTCAACAAAACCATAATAGCAACATCAAAATCAGTAAACTAACATGGATACAATACTTCAATACAGTTTTCAGATCCCTTTGAAGTTTTACCTTTTAGCCTAATAATGTCCTTTGTAGCTGTGGTTTTCAGCTAAGAATTGTGTGTTTCATTTAGTCATCTGTAGTCTGGAACAATTACCTGGACATTCACGATCTTGACATATTTGAAGATTACGGGCCAGGTATTTTGTAGAATATCCTTCAGTTTGGGCTTGTCTGATGTCTCCTCGTGATTAAACTCAGATTATATATTTTTGTCAGGAAAATATTATAGAAGTGATACTGTGTTCTTTTCACTGTATTCTACAAAGTGTCACACAATTTCAGTTTACTGCATTACAAGTTAGATTCACTTTGATAATTTGATCAATGGAGCTTGTGCCAGACTTCTCTCACTGTAATGTTATTCATTTTTTCTCTTTGTAATTAAGAAGCTATTTGTGGGATGACACTTTGAGCTATGTAAATATTCTGTTCCTCACTATGGCAAACACTCCCTAAGGATTCCCACCTTTTGATATGCATGCCCTTGTACAATCTCCTCTATAGGCAGGAACTAGGACTTTCTTCTAACCAGTAGAATATGATAAAGGCAATGGAATGTCATTCCCCTGATCATGTTTTGTTATATAGAGTTTGTCTTGCTAGCTGACTTATTCTAGAATCATGCTCTCCAAGGCTGACCTCAAGGAAAACTAAGCCAACATGGGTTTTACAGCCATCAGGAAATGGATTCTTCCAACAACCTGAGTAACTTTAGAAGCAAAATTTTCCCTAGTCAAACCTCCAGATGAGAACCCAGCCCTGGCCAACTCTGACTGCTGTCTTACAGAGGACCCTGGATAACTCTGTGATTGTAGCCTCGCAGAGAACTCAGTCATTCTGTGCGCAACTCTGGATCCACAAAAACTGTGAGATAATAATTCAGGTTGTTTAAAAGCTGTTATGTTTGTGGTAATTTGTTACACAGCATAGAAAAGTAATATACTTGCCAAACTTTCCATTAATTAATTAATCAATTAATTCCAGTATAGACTCATAGATTTTATTTATTCCTAATTTATTCAATGAGTTATAGTCTAATACTATCAATATTGATTTTGATGCTCAAATGGTGATAGATTTGGCCAGTGGCATTCACTGTCACTTTAATATATCCCCATTCATCTTTGAGCACTTCCTTACTTTCTGGTAGAGCATCATATTCTAGACTTAGCTTGTATGATCTTGCCCTAGCCCTAGGAATGAGCCATTTTCCCACTGAGCACTGATTTATTTTAGTGGAGAATATTTAGAAAACAAGATCTATTTTCTAGATGTAATTATTGCTATAGGGTGTTCCCACTACAAAGCATAGCTAGGGACACACATACATACCTTCATAAAATATGCACATATATTTTTTATTCATATACATAAATATATATACACATATTTCATTCTATATCTATTGAAAGGCATGAGTTTGCTCACATGCTTCAAATTCAGTCCAACACCACAGAGTTCATGCTAATTTTATCCCTTTTTACATTTCTAGTTCCCTTCTTAGACAATTAGAAAACTAGTGCCCATTATTCTTCATGTGTTTACTTATTTGTTCAATTTCCTGGAAGAGAACAATGCCCAATCTCTCTTAAACTCCTCCTCTTCTTCCTTCAGACAGGTGCCCTCTTCCTCTAGTTTGGGCTAAGAAATTTCACGACAAGTCACTGTCATTACCCTACCATTTAAGGGACCCTCTCCTCATCCTGCTCAGCCTTCAGTACCCCGTGCCAGGCAGTTCTCCCATGCAGACACTCTCCTCTTTCTCCTGGGGCTCTGACACTACACACTGCTGGGCTTCCTATAAAGACACCTGTTCAATCCTCTTGGAATTGACACCACATGGTGAATGACCCCCATCATAGACATCCTCTTCAACCTGATTGAGCTCCACTGTCCTGCACTAAGCTGTATTTCCAGGGGGACATACATCTTATTCCACTCTGGCTGTCCTGTGAGGGATGCCTTTCAGTGTGGTTACCTTCTTGGCCACACTCAGGCCCTGACACCCCCATGCTGGTCTGCATACAGTCTCTAAATCTCAAGGCAATGTAGCCCACTATTCAAACTGAATTATACTAGCTCTACCCTTCTGAAATAAATAGGAGACAGAGAGACTAAAAGAGACAGAGAGACAGAAAAAAAAAAAAAAAGAAAACACACACTAACATTTCTTAAATGTACTGATGGAAATCAGTACATTGTACAGTACAATGTACAGGAGGAAAAATGATCATAGCTTCCAAATGTAAAGTTACATAACCTGCCTTAGCAAAGCAATGATTTTTAATGCAGCATGTTGTAAATTTTCTGTTGTCATATCTTTCACATTTTGTAATTATAACATTTTATATGTATGTGTGTATCTATAAAGAGTATACATGCTCAGTTCTCCCCATGTTAACAGCTTAAACTCTTGATTAAATATTAAATGATTAATTACTTAAATATTAAAAATTTATTTTTTGCTGACTAGGGTTTAAGAATGTACACTTGACTGACATTCTAAAGAGAAAAACCAACCAAAAGGCACATGTGCACAGCAATCATTTTATGTAAAAGAAGGTAGCTGTGCATAAGGTTACAAATATGAGCAGAGCCTTTTTAGAAAGCATATCATAACTTCAAACAACATGTGGTCTTACTCTGTTATGCTAATATATATATATTAATTGGCTAACTACTTATAAATTTGTGCTTTGTAAGTGTAAATTATGTACTTAAATCATTAAGAAAGCCAAAACACACATTTTAAGTAATTTTAAAGCTGCAAATGAGCTTACAATTCACTAATATGTGTGACAGAAAGATAAATAAGTTAAGACCATGCTCTCCAGGAATTCACATTTTGCTCAGTAAGGCAGAAAGTAAACAGTAGGTCGTTACAAAACAACACAAGACTTTGAAAAATTGTGATAAAATAAGGTGTTGAGAAGAAAATATGAAAGGAATAATCATGACTTTGGAAATAATCTTTCAGTGAATCTAAGGATGAGAAAATCTAAATGACTTCCCCATAATCCCAAATATTCAATGGTAGACCTGAGACTGGAATAAATTATTTCCTCATATGTCCTGGGGTCTTTTTCCTTACTTTCCAATATATCATAGGAAGTTTAATAGCAGACACTTTTAGGTATGAAATATCTTGGAACATAGTTATGTTTATACTAGATTAAAGCACTTCACAAACAAAATCATCAAATGTTCAGTAAATCATTCCATACCTAATAGTTTTATTGTTTTTATTGTGGCTCACATAAACTATGGAGATATAAACTACGTGGATATCTGTAAAACTTTTTATCTAGTGCACACACACACACAAACACATACACACACACTGAGGACAGTAAAGAACTGGTTTGTGGTGAAGCATTTAATAATAAAGGAGTATAACTTCTGCATAGTCAGCATATCCACATCTGAGATTCTAATGATGTTGAAAATTAAAAGAAATAACAGCACATGGGTCTTGCCATGTTTTCTAACCCCTTTAGTCCTTTGGTGCTTTCTTTCTCAGATTTTTGCTTGACAATGTTTACTGTGGTGTTGATATAAACATTTATCATTGTGCAAGTGAGAAAGTATAAATTCCTACTGATTCCTTGACTCAACTGATACCCACCTGGGAAGATTAATAGAGACTGATTTTTCCTTTTTCTTTCTATAAATGTCTTTTATTTGAGTTTTCAAATCTGATAAAAACTCTAATAACCTTCTATAAGTTTGAAAATTAATTAAAGTGTTTATTTACCTTTGCCTCCAGTGAGTGCTCTATCAGCTTTTAGCTCAATGTCAACTAGATAAAGAAAAATGGGGCAAGAAAGAAGCCAAATTGAGAGTAAAGAAATGTTGATAAATGAGGTTAGAGGACTTAAGTATTTTCTACTAAATTCAGCCTTTCTAAAACAGCTATGTTGCAATAAATTCCAAGGCCAAGTTCAAAAGTGAAGCACTGTAAGTGGTTAGATTTAACAAATACAAACATAACTATCTGCTGCAAAGCTATGGTTACTGACCACTGTATTGAGCAGAGGATGATGATGCATATAGATTAGCATCATTTAGAATCAGATTTTAGATTTATTAAAGCAAGTGCTATGTTTTTATTGCTTAGTTGGCTACCTTTTCAACATCGCAATTGCCTAAGTAGTTCATGTAAGCTAAAAGAGGCCATCATAAAAATATAAGTCAAATAGAGTAGCAACATTCAAAGGACAAATAAGGTTTCCTTCAAACAACAGAAAAAGATAAATTTTCTTTAAGATTTTAACAGTTTGTTTCTTAATTTCTATTGCAGAGTGAAATAAGAAAACAGAAAATACATATTTTCAATTTATTGTATGACTCCAGATCCCACACACACTAAACAGTAAAGTATTATACATAATAGCCAATGTTTTTTATGAAAAGTGTGCACACAGCACCCTGAGTGTGAGTGTATGGATAATATGTAAGTGTATGAAAAATATACTTTGTATGTATGTAAGTATATGTATCTATAATTTGTGATGGTGTGGATAACATATATAAGTTGGCTATAAATCTAGGAAAACTAAAGTTGACCATTTTGTTGTTGTTGTTTAATTTACTGCTGATTTTGAAATGGTCTTAAGCTAAAATGGTATTTATTTCTCCCTTCATTCCTCACTTGGAACTCAGGGAGTTTAATCATATTCTTTTTATGATACACTCTCATTCCTACAGGACAATCATCCTGTCTCCCTACCTTCCCTGCCCAAGATGATCATTATCCCAAATTCTATTTTTATTGTTTTCTGTATTCCTTTTTATATAGTACATATTTCAATATTTTGGGGGTAATCTTATTTATTTTTTATTCTACAAAATGAGTATTATGCTGTATGTTATCTTTTAGGACTTAACTTTTGTCACTTAAACACATATTACTAATGAGAAATGCTCTGTAATGGCAAAATAAGGACCTCTGAAAACTGACTCCTCCATAAAAGCAACGAGAACACTAAAATTTGTTCAAAATTATTATTTTCAGAATTCCGGAACTCAATCAAAAAGGTTTGCAATAATCCACGAAGTGTTTATTCAAGGAAAGAAACTGAATGTTTTTAAAAACAGTGAAGTCCCTGGAATTTTTAACTAGCCTTGTTCCCATTGCCCTCACCCCAACTTTTCAGCAGCCTTGAAAACAACCTTATAACCGTGGTAGCTATGGGCAAAAGCAGCCTAGTAGCATTGGAGGGGGAATAATGGGTTTGGAGCTCCCCAAAACCCAATCCCCACAGAATTGTCATTATTATACCTGTCTGGCAGCTCCCTGGAAAAAAACCTCATTCACAGAGCATGTCTTTATTTCTTTTGCTTCAGACCACACTTGGTGAAAAATGACCAGTCCCTAAGATATTTGCCAAAGCAATCAGCAGCAATTGTTTGCCATCACAGATACAATACCAGTTGAGGCAAACAAGAGGTTGGCCTAAAAACTTAAAAATACCTCTGGGAAATAAGATGTCTTTAGAAGACTTCCAGTTTCTGGTCTGGCATGTAAGAAACTTGGAAGTTGCAGCTCCATCCTAATAACAAGTAAAAAGTTGAACAAACTGAAAAGTCAACAACTTTTTTTAGATCTGTCAGAGAAGTGAGGTTACAGAACAAACTAATGACCCCAAAACTGGAGAAACCAACAGGCAAATACAGAGAATCACCACTTTTCAGAGCAGACACTCTCTAGCTGAAACCTCTGTGAGAACCAGTGCCAGGGTAGGGAAAACTGAATTGTAATTGATGAACTGCTGGAGACAAGACTTGTCTCAGCCTGAGACAAGTTTGAAAGATAAAAAAACTCAGGGGGACTCAGTCATTAGGAAGCCCCACACTTTTGTGAGTTTTACTTCCTGGAGCTCTAGCTGGTCCTCACAATAAACGTCTGAAAAAAAAAATCCTCTTGCCTCTAGGAGGGAGAAAGGAAAAAGAACAATTCTGAAATACACTGGAGCATTCTGTTTTTCTTAACAAGATCTGACCTCCAGTCTAACATATTGGGATTTTATTAGAGCCTAAGTGACCTAAGGGAAGGGAAATACCCCCCTCAAGCCCACTCTAGCCATCCTGTCTCACCTGAGTGAAGGAGAAGACGGGAACAAGAAATACATGTGAAGTTCATAGTCCAGGGGTATAAAAACTCCCTAAAAGACTGAGACTTAATCATAACAATAGAGAATGTTTGCCGTTCTCCCACACCTAACCACCACATTACGAATGGCCTATTTATAGCAGTTTCTTTTACCTGGTACATCATGTCTGACTATCAGTGAAGAATTACAAGGCATAATAAAAGTCAAAGAGCACAGTTTGAAGAGACAGAACAAGCCTCAGAATCAGACTCACATATGGCAGCAATGTTATAATTATCAGACCAGAATTTTTTAAAATGATGCTGATATGATAAGGGCTCTAATGGATAAAGTTGACAATATGCAAGAACAGATGGACAATGTAAGCAAAAAGATGGAAATTCTTAGAAAGAACCAATAAGAAATACTAAAGATCAAAATACTTCAACAGAAAGGAAAAATGTTTTTGAGGGGCTTATTAGAACGCTAGACAGGACTGAGGAAAGAAATCTCTAAGTTTGAGGATATCTCAGTAGAAACCTCCCAAACTGAAAAACAAACAAAAAATAGAGCCAAATATCCAAGATCTGTGAGACAACTACAAAAAGTGTATCATATATGTAATGGGAATATCAGAAAGAGAAGAAAAATAGTAATATAAAATATATTTGAAATGATCATGACCAAATTAATGCCATACACCAAATCACAAATCCAAGAAGCTCAGAGAACACCAAGCAGAATTCCAAATAAAGCCACTACACCTTGGCATATCATTTTCAAACTATAAAAAAATCAAAGATAAAGATAAATTATAAAAGAAGCCACAGGGAGAGGGAGGAAAACATCTCTATTGAGAAGTAAAGATGAGAATTACATCTGACTTCTCCGAAGAAAACACATAAGCAAGATGAGAGTGGAATGGAGTGAAATATTTAAAGTGTGAAAAGGGGGAAAAAAACCCCCACCAACCTAGAACCTGTAACCTGGAAATTATCCTTCAAAAGTAAAGAAGAAAGATTTTCTCAGACTAAAAAAAAAAAAAAAAAAAATTGAGGAATTTGTTGCTAGTATACCTGTTTTGCAAAAATGTTAAAACAAGTTGTTTAGAGATAAGAAAAATGACATAGATCAGAAATTTGAATCTACATAATGAAAAGAAGAACATAGAAGAAGGAACATAAAGATAAATTTTTTTATTTTTCTTATTCTTAATTGAGCTAATGAAATAGTCTCTTCAAATAATAATAGCAATATTGTATTTGATTATATATTCTTATGTGTAATTAAAATGAATATCAGCAGTGTTACAACTGACAGAAGAGAGGAATTAGTATTATTGTCTTATCATAAGGTACTTGCAATACCTGTGAAGTGGTGTACTGTAATTTGAAAGTGGATTTGGATTGGTTCAAATGTATATTGCAAACTCTAGATCAACCACTAAAAAAAGTAAAAAGTATAACTGATGTTTAGAAAGGAGAGAAAAGGAATAATACACTTAATTAAAACCAAAAAAAGATAAAATAAGAATGAAAGATAAAAATAGGAACAAAGAGAATTAGCAACAAATAAAAAAACAGTAACAAACATGGTAGATATTAATCCAACATTATCAATAATAACTTTGCATGTCAATAATTTAAAAGTATCAATTAAAACAGAGATTATTAGAGTGAATCAAAAAACAAAATCCAATGATATGTGGTCTATAAGAAACGCACTTTATATAAAAAGACACATATAGATTAAAAGTAAATGGATGGAGAAAGATATACCATGATAACACAAATCAAAAGAGAGTGTGAGTAACTATATTAATTTTGGACAGAGTAGACTTGAGAGCTACCTGGAGCCCATGCTCACTGTGCCACTAAGCCTGTTCTTGTGAAGACTTAGTTGCCTAAGAAAGAATTCAGGAGCCCACATTCACTGGATGCTGCTGTTTTCTCAACTGCCACCAGGATGCTGTCACAGTTACTATTACCACCACTATTTCTATAGAAATAGAAACCACCACTGTTTCTTTTACTATGCTATTAATAATGCCATTGCCATGTCTTGTTAGCACCCTGCCAGAGGGGAAGGCAGCAATCATTAAAAAGTGGCACTTTTCTTTTTTTCTTGCCTTCCATTGACCAAACTGAGCAGGAAGTCAGCTGGTAAGGGTATCTGGGAAATGTAGTTTGTAGAACTCCTACATGGCTGGAGAGAGGAAGATACATAAAAGCAGATGTAGATGTGAGAGGTGACAGATGCTTTCCAGCATATTGCAAACTCTCCAACACTTGGCATACTTACACATCTTTCTACCCATGTCTACTCTTTTCTGTAACAACAGTAAAAACTACATCATGCTTTTGTATAACAGAGAGCAAGTAGTCTTTATACAAAGATGCACTCTCCCAAACTGGCCCAAGTGTCCATGTTTCATCTCTGGAAATGCTAATTCATTTACAAATGCAGTCACAATCATATCTAAATAGTCTGCAACATAAAAACAAAAGTGTAAATTGGCCACTAGCAACTTAATTTAAAATAATGGGGAGGGCTTCCCTGGTAGCACAGTGGCTGAGAGTCTGCCTGCCGATGCAGGGGACATGGGTTCGTGCCCCGGTCCGGGAGGATCCTGCATGCCGCGGAGTGGCTGGGCCCGTGGGCCATGGCCACTGAGCCTGCGCGTCCGGAGCCTGTGCTCTGCAGCGGGAGAGGCCACAGCAGTGAGAGGCCCGCGTACCACAAAAAATAAATGAAAAAATAATAATAATAATAATGGGGAAAGGGGAGAGAAATAAAATGCTTAATCTGCAAAAAAAAATGTATATAGTATGCAAAGAAGGAAATATCTATAGCTACTAAAGTCCTTGTTTCTGTAACTGGTCACAAGGACACAGTTTTTATTTAACACTTCCATCTTTTAATCCCTATTCTAGAAAGTGTCAATAAAGTAATATATGGATCCATGAAAGACTCGCTGGCACGTAAAATCTAAAATTCAGGATATGCTTCTTTGCAATTTTTCGTTACAAACAACATAAATTAGAAAATTGAGTATATGAGACATTTCCATTGAAGTCATTTGCATCAAAAAGCCTGGCAGATAAAGTAAGAATAATGATCCTACTTCTATTTTCTCCTTTGAGCCATTACGATCACAGTGGAAGTGACACTAAAAGACATTTCCATTGAATTCATGCCTATTGAGCTAGAGCCTTAATGGTACTAGGGCTTTTCTACCTTTTAACATTTGAGTATATTATTGAAAGTCAGTGAAGTTCACTAAATTTTGCACTGTTACCCTCTTCTCAATAAGTCATTCATTCTTGGTGTGCTTTCATATATAAGACAGGGATTCATAAAGCTGTCATTAAAAAAGCATACTGCAAAGATGCCGAATGAAACAAGTTGGAAGGACAAAGTGCAAAACTGCTTGCTTCCTACAAAATGCCTTGGACAAATAAACGTAATGATTGAATATAAATTACATAATTGTGTCAAAATAGATAAAGAATGTAAATAATAAATTATCAAGTAAAATTTGAGAGATTGGTTCAGGATTGCAGAGCAGGAGGATGGGTGCTCACTCCCTCTTGCGAGAGCACTGAAATCACAACTGCTGAAAAATCATTGACAGGAAGACACTGGAACTCAATAAAAGAAATACCCCACATCCAAAGACAAAGGAGAAGCCGCAATTAGATGGTAGGAAGAGCACAATCACAATAAAATCATATCCCATAACTGCTGGGTGGGTGACTCACAAACTGGAGAACAATTATACCACAGAATTCCACCCACCGGAGTGAAGGTTCTGAGCCCCACGTAAGGCTTCCCAACCTGGAGGTCTGGCAACCGGGAGGAGTTCCTCCTCCCAGAGAATGAGACTTTGAAGGCTAGTGGGATTTGATTGCAGGACTTCAACAGGACTGGGGGAAACAGAGACTCCACTCTTAGAAGGCACAGAAAAGGTAGTGTGTGCATCAGGATGCAGGGGAAGGAGCAGTGACCCCATGGGAGACTGAACCAGACATACCTGCTAGTGTTGGAGGGTCTCCTTAACAGGCAGGGGGCAGCTGTGGCTCACTGGGGGGGACAAAGACACTAGCAGCATAAGTTCTGGGAAGTAATCCTTGGGTAAGCCTTCCTGGAGTCCACCATTAGCCACACCAAAGAGTCTGTAGGCTCCAGTGCTGAATTGCCTCAGGCCAAAAAACCAACAGGGAGGGAACTCAGCCCCACCTATCAGCAGACAAGTGGATTAAAGTTTTACTGAGCTCTGCCCACCAGAGCAACACCCAGCTCTACCCACCACAAGTCCCTCCCACCATGAAGCTTGCACAAGCCTCTTAGATAGCCTCATCCACCAGAGGGCAGACAGCAGAAGCAAGAAGAACTAAAGTCCTGCAGCCTGTGGAACGAAAACCACATTCACAGAAAGATAGACAAAATGAAAAGGCAGAGGACTATGGGACAGATGAAGGAACAAGATAAAACCCCAGAAAAACAACTAAATGAAGTGGAGATAGGCAATCTTCCAGAAAAATTATTCAGAATAATGATAGTGAAGATGATCCAGGACCTCAGAAAAAGAATGGAGGCAAAGATTGAGAAGATGCAAGAAATGTTTAACACAGGCCTAGAAGAATTAAAGAACAGAGATGAACAATACAATAACTGAAATGAAAAATACAATAGAAGAAATCAATAGCAGATAACTGAGGCAGAAGAACGGATAAGTGACCTGGAAGACAGAATTGTGGAAATCACTGCTGTGGAACACAATAAAGAGAAAAGAATTAAAAGAAATGAAGACAGCCTAAGAGACCTCTGGGACAACATTAAATGCACCAATATACACATTATAGGGGTCCCAAAAGGAGAAGTGAGAGAGAAAAAATATTTTCTTCAAGAAAATATTTGAAGAGAATTTAGTCAAAACTTTCCCTAACATGGGAAAGGAAATAGCCACCCAAGTCCAGAAAGTTCAGAGAGTCCTAGGTAGGATACACCCAAGGAGAAACACGCCAAGACATATAGTAATCAAATTGGAAAAAACTAAAGACAAAGAAAAATTATTAAAAGCAACAAGGGAAAAATGACAACAGACAAGAGAACTCCCATAAGGTTAACAGCTGATTTCTCAGCAGAAACTCTACAAGCCAGAAGGGAGTGGTGTGATATACTTAAAGTGATGAAAGGAAAGAAGCTACAACAAAGATTACTCTACCCATCAAGGATTTCATTTAGATTCAATGCAGAAATCAAAAGCTTTACAGACAAGCAAAACCAAAGAGAATTCAATGCCACCAAACCAGCTCTACAACAGACGCTAAAGGAAATTCTCTAAGTGGGAAACACAAGGGAAGAAAAGGACCTACAAAAAAACCCTCAGGGCTTCCCTGGTGGTGCAGTGGTTGAGAGTCTGCCTGCCGATGCAGGAGACACGGGTTCGTGCCCCAGTCCGGGAAGATCCCACATGCCACGGAGCGGCTGGGCCTGTGAGCCATGGCCACTGAGCCTGTGCGTCCGGAGCCCTGTGAGCCATGGCCACTGAGCCTGTGCGTCCGGAGCCTGTGCTACGCAACAGGAGAGGCCACAATGGTGAGAGGCCCGCGTATCACAAAAACAAACAAACAAAAACAAAACAATTTCAAAACAATTGAGAAAATGGTAATTGGAACACACATATCAATAATTACGTAAATGTGAATGGATTAAATGATCCAACCAAAAGACACAGGCTCGCTGAATGGATACATAAACAAGACCCCTATATATGCTGTCTATAAGAGATCCACTTCAGACCTAGGGACACATACAGACTGAAAGTGAGGGGATGGAAAAAGATATTCCATGCAAATGGAAATCAAAAGAAAGCTGGAATAGCAATTCTCATATCAGAAAAAAATAGACTTTAAAATAAAGAATGTTACTAGAGACAAGTAAGGAAACTATATAATGATCAAAGGATCAATCCAAGAAGAAGATACAACAATTTTAAATATATATGCACCCAACATGGGAGCACCTCAATACATAAGGCAAATGCTAATAGCTATAAAAGAGGAAATCAACAGTAACACGATAACAGTGGGGAAATTTAACACCTCACTTATACCAATGGACAGATCATCCAGACAGAAAATTAATAAGGAACCACAAGATTTAAATGACACAATAGACCAGATAGAATTAATTGATATTTACAGGACATTCCATTCAAAAACAGCATATTGCACTTTCTTCTCAAGTGCACATGGAACATTCTCCAGGATAGATCACATCTTGGGGCACAAATCAAGCCTTGGTAAATTTAAGAAAATTGAAATTATGTCAAGTATCTTTTCTGACCACAACGGTATGAGATTAGAAATCAATTACAGGGAAAAATGGTAAAAAACACAAACATATGGAGGTTAAACAATACATTACTAAATAACCAAGAGATCACTGAGGAAATAAAAAAATACCTAGAGACAAATGACAATGAAACCACAATGATCCAAAACCTATCAGATGCAGAAAAGCAGGTCTAAGAGGGAAGTTTATAGCAATACAATCCTACCTCAAGAAAAAAGAAAAATCTCAAATAAACAATTTTACCTTACACTTAATGGATCTAGAGAAAGAAGAACAAACAAAACCCAATGTTAGTAGAAGGAAAGAAATCATGAAGATCATAGCAGAAATAAATGAAATAAAAACAAAGAAAACAATAACAAAGATCAATAAAACTAACAGCTGGTTCTTTGAGAAGAGAAACAAAATTGATAAAACTTTAGTTAGACTCATCAAGAAAAAGAGGGAGAGGACTCAAATCAATAAAATTAGAAATGAAAAAGACAAAATTACAAGAGACACCGCAGAAATAAAAAGCATCATAAGAGACTACTACAAGCAAATCTATGCCAATAAAATGGGCAGCCTGGAAGAAATGGACAAATTCTTAGAAAGGTATAACCTTCCAAGACTAACTAGCAAGAAATAGAAAATATGAACAGACCAATTACAAGTAATGAAATTGAAACTGAGATTAAAAGTCTTCCAAAAAACAAAAGTCCAGGACCAGATGACTTCACTGGTAAATTCTATTAAACATTTAGAGAAGAGTTAACACCCATCCTTCTCAAACTCTTCCAAAAAATTGCAGAGGAAGGAACACTCCCAAACTCATTCTAGGAGGCCACCATCACCCTGATTCCAAAACCAGGCAAAGACACTACCAAAAAAAAAAAGAAGAAAATTAGAGACCACTATCACTGATAAACACAGATGCAAAAATCCTCAACAAAAAACTAGCAAACAGAATCCAACAACACATTAAAAGGATCATACCCCATGAACAAGTCAAATTTATCCCAGGGATGCAAGGATTCTTCAATATATGCAAATCAATCAATGTGATACACCATATTAACAAACTGAAGGATAAAAACCATATGATCATCTCAGTAGATGCAGAAAAAGCTTTTGACAAAATTCAACACTCAGTTATGATAAAAACTCTCCAGAAAGTGGGCATAGAGGGAACCTATCTCAACATAATAAAGGCCATATACAACAAACCCTCAGCAAACATCATTCTCAATGGTGAAAAACTGAAATCCTTTCCTCTAAGACCAGGAGCAAGAGAAGGGTGTCCACTCTCACCACTACTATTTAACATAATTTTGGAAGTCCTAGCCATGGCAATCAGAGAAGAAAAGAAATAAAAGGAATATAAATTGGAAAAGAAGAAGTAAAACTGTCACTGTTTGCAGATGACATGATACTATGCATAGAGAATCCTAAAGACGCCACCAGAAAACTGCTAGAGTTAATCAATGAATCTGGTAAAGTTGCAGGATACAAAATTAATGCACAGAAATCTCTTGCATTCCTATAGACTAACAACAAAAGATTGCAAAGAGAAATTAAGGAAACAATCCCACTGACCATTGCCACAAAAAGAATAAAATACCTAGGAATAAACCTACCTAAGGAGGTAAAAGACCTGTACTCAGAAAACTATAAGACACTGATGAAAGAAATCAAAGATGACAAACAGATGGAGAGATATACCATGTTCTTGGATTGGAAGAATGAACAGTGTGAAAATGACTATACTACCCAAAGCAATCTACAGATTCAATGCAATCCCTATCAAATTACCAATGACGTTTTTTACAGAAATAGAACAAAAAATCTTAAAATGTGTATGGAGACACAAAAGACTCCGAATAGCCAAAGCATTCTTGAGGGAAAAAAACGGAGCTGGAGGACTCAGACTCCCTGATTTCAGACTATACCACAAAGCTACAGTAAACAAGACAATATGGTCCTGGCACAAAAACAGAAACATAGATCAATGGAACAGTATAGAAAGCCCAGAGATAAACGCACACATCTATGGTCAACTAAGCTATGACAAAGAAGGCAAGGATATACAATGGAGAAGACAGTCTCTTCAATAAGTGGTGCTGGGAAAACTGGACAGCTACATGTAAAAGAATAAAATGAGAACACTCCCTAACACCATACACAAAAATAAACTCAAAATGGGTTAAAGACCTAAATGTAAAGCCAGACACTATAAAAATCTCTTATAGGAAAACATAGGAAGAACACACTTTGACATAAATCACAGCAAGACCTTTATTGACCCACCTCCTAGAGTAATGGAAATAAAAACGAAAATAAACAAATGGGAGCTAATGAAAGTTAAAAGCTTTTGCACAGCAAAGGAAACCATAAACAAGACGAAAAGACCACCCTCAGAATGGGAGAAAATATTTGCAAATGAAGCAACTGACAAAGGATTAATCTCCAAAATATATAAGCAGCTCATGCAGCTCAATATCAAAAAAACAAACAACCCAAACCAAAAATGGGCAGAAGACCTAAAGAGACATTTCTCCAAAGAAGATATACAGATTGCCAACAAACACATGAAAGGATGCTCAACATCATTAATCATTAGAAAAATGCAAATCAAAACTACAATGAGATATCATCTCACACTGGTCAGAATGGCCATCATCAAAAAATCTACAAACAATAAATGCTGGAGTGTGTGTGGAGAAAAGGGAACCCTCTTGCACTGTTGGTGGGAATGTAAATTGATACAGCCACTATGGAGAACAGTATGGAGGTTCCTTTAAAAACTAAAAATAGAATTACTGTATGACCCAGCAGTCCCACTACTGGGTATATACCCAGAGAAAAGCATAATTCAGTAAGACACATGCACCCCATGTTCATTGCGCACTGTTTACAATTGCCAGGTCATGGAAGCAACCTAAATGCTCATTGACAGATGAATGAATAAAGAAGATGTGGGGCATATATAGAATGGAATGTTACTCAGCCATAAAAAGGAATGAAATTGGGTTATTTTTAGAGATGGGAATGGACCTAGAGACTGTCATACAGAGTGAAGTAAGTCAGAAAGAGAAAAAGAAATATTGTATATTAATGCATATATGTGGAATCTAGAAAAAATGGTACAGATGAACTGGTGTGCAAGGCAGAAATAGAGACACAGATGTAGAGAACAAACATATGGACACCAAGGGGGAAATGCAGGGGGGATGGGTGGTGGTGGTGGGATGAATTGGGAGATTGGGATTGACATATATACACTAATATGTATAAAATAGATAACTAATAAAAAAATAAAAGGCGATTAGCAAAAATGAAAGAAAAAGTATAAATTTTGCTATGTGGTAATTCAATGGTTAGGCAGAGAGGGTGGCAAAAGAGATGTGGACTGGCCCTGAAAAGAGAAAGCCAGTGTCCCAAAACAACCCCTCCCTAGAATATGAAATTGGAAGACTCTTCATTACTTAAAAAATTTAAGTAACAATTAAAGGATATTTCAGAATGGGAAAGAAGAAAGTAAATGACAGCAGACACGAACAACTGTCCATAAAAAGGGAAGTTAAAAGAAACAGTTTAAAGCAATAATAACAAGTATTTCCATGAATATATGGTACAGAGTAAAACTAAACACTAATACCCATTTTGGCTCTTTGCCAGAAAAAAAATAGTTAATTACATGTAAAATAGTTTTAACACAATATCTACTACATTGTAAGAGCTTAATAATTTCAGTAATTATTTGAAAGAAAGCATATGACTGAAGTTTCTTAAAATTTCAACCAGTAGATCTGCAAACCTAATCTGTCATCTTCCTTCCTTTCAAATAAATGAAATGTAACAATGGTGGTGCCTTCCCTCCTGTCTTGTAATGGAAAAGTTACTTCATTCCTTCATTCCCCAGCCCTAACCTTAACCCAAGTTCAAACCCTAGTTCTGTCTTTTCCTTCATAATCAATCACTCACTCATGCACTACTGGATTTTTTGCATCGTGTGAGGCATGTTCTTCTAAATCTCTCATCTTATAATTTAGCCTTTAAAACTCACACCTCTAGATACCAAC
Source organism: Pseudorca crassidens (assembly GCF_039906515.1). Classification (NCBI taxonomy): domain Eukaryota; kingdom Metazoa; phylum Chordata; class Mammalia; order Artiodactyla; family Delphinidae; genus Pseudorca; species Pseudorca crassidens. The sequence goes on from NC_090300.1 coordinate 27,192,938, forward strand.
AAGTCAGAAAACTTGTCTAACCACTTTCTTATTACCACTCAATCTCAAACTAAATCAAAATTTGCTTCTCTTTCCATGTTCCATTGAAACTGATCTTATGTGTTTCTAAATCAACTGGGTGATTTTTCACATATTAGCCTTTCAAATGACTGCAGTTTCCTCATCATAGAGTTGTCTGATGTCAGACCACTTCTGCAGCACAGTTTTCATCATTATTCCTGAAGTCAAGCCTCCAGCCTACTTCTCCAGAACTCCCAACAATTCTCCTTGGAGAAGAATGGTCTAAAGTGAGAACACGGACCTAGGTCCCCAAAGAGAATTCACAGATCTTTTAGCTGGGATGGTTAAATCAAGAATGAAGGGGAGGGCTTCCCTGGTGGCGCAGTGGTTAAGAATCCGCCTGCCAGTGCAGGGGACATGGATTCGAGCCCTGGTCCGGGAAGACCCCACATGCCGCGGAGCAGCTAAGGCCTTGCACCACAACTACTGAGCCCACGCACCTAGAGCTGATGCTTTGCAACAAGAGAAGCCACTGCAATGAGAAGCCTGCACACCACAACGAAGAGTAGCCCCTGCTTGCCACAACTAGAGAAAGCCTGAACGCAGCAACGAAAGGCCCAACGCAGCCAAAAAATTTTTTTAATTTAAAAATTAAAAAAAAAAAAGAATGAAGGGGATCCTGAGGACTCCTGGAGCCTAGTACAGATTGGAAGACTGACTCTGTAGGTGTAAATAGATTGTAGGCAAGGTTTTAAGGTGTGGTAAAGTAGCTGATAAATTTTGCAACTCTCACATAGTAGCTTCCTAAGGAAAAAAAATTAGTATTTCACAAGGAAAAAAAGATAAAGTTTTTCATTTTTAACAATTAATAACTCTTCTCCAACATGAGAAAATTAATCTTTGTTTTTACAGACCTCTCTTTAGAAAAGGAGTTGTTACCTTGGAGATTTATGATTTCTGCAAGACAACTGAGTGAAAAAAATATGATGCTTAGAGGACAAGAGCATAGAAATTATTTTCTACATGGAATAATCACCCTGGAAGTACAAAAGGTAAAAATGCTAAAGTGAAATTTCCATTGGTAAAAATATTAAAAGGAAATTTCATTTTGAAACCTCCTTTTTGTAGCAGATTTACTGAAGTATAATTTACATAATATAAAATGTAGCTATTGTAAATGCACAGGGTACAATGAATTTCAATAGATTCATAGTGTTGTGCATTGATCACCATTGTTCAGCTTTAGAATAGTTTTATTATGCCCAAAACGTTTCTGAATGCCATAGGTTATGGTCAAGCAATGATTGGGCAAAGATTGTACTCAATCACTAGAGCCCATAATGCTTCCCTCTGGAGACTATCTGTATGTGTGTTGGGGAGATGGGGAGTACATCCAAAGTTCAGGAAGTTTTAATGTGTCTGCTTCAGATTTTACTTTCTGTCTGGCTTCTCTGGTCCCTCACCACACACTTACAGTTTCCCAGTCAGCCAGGGATGCAAGGAAACCTTGTCGAGCCCTTATATGAATTCTTCGTTTCTAGGATCTCCATATTAAATTTCCATCTGGTCCTCCACTTGCCTCAAATCGCAACCTCAAACTAGTTGAGCTATGGTTCTCCCCATTTGTTTTCTACCAAAGTTATCACTCTTAATGAAAATTTTACTAGACGGATGTTTGCCCTCTACTCCATAGCACGTCAGTTCCCTTTGAAAGCAAGTCCACTGGAATTCACGGTCAGCTCTGCCTTGATTAAATCCCCTCACCCACAGAGCTGCGGAGCTGATCTGAGCAAGATGACTGCCACTCCTGTTCTTACCTGGAGTTTATGAATAAGCTCTTCTCAATTTGTTAGCCTTTGATCAAATTCCAAAACCCTGAAATGGTCGTTTGTAACAATTTTGTCCAGTCTTACACTTGTTTGTTTGGGAGAGGTCTGCCAACCTCTTAATTCCTCCATAAATTCCCAAATTTCTCCTTTTAAGAAATTGAGATTACATATGTGATCTTACCTAAAGAATAAATGTATAATCTAAAATCTAAAAAGGTATAAATATGAATAATTCCAGAATAACAAAGCGTTTGCACATTCTATGCTGAAATGATCACAACAATTTTAGAACAATATTAATCAATTTCTGTATTGTAGACATATTGTTAGGGAAGAGATGTTCATACTGGACTGGAGCCAACCGGGATAAAGAGAAAAGAAAAACACACTTTATTTTTCCAAATTTAAAAATCGTCTGAAAAAATATATTTTCCCTGTAGTGTTACTTTAGGGAATGAATAATGAGACCTTACTGAATAGTGAGACTCAGCTGATGTCCCACAACTTAGCTCTAAATAACTGCAACCAATCTTCTATTCCCCAGTTTGGAGGATACTCTACAGGGAAACTGAGCAGCCTCAAATAAACATCCTATAGATTCTGACATTTCAGTGTCCCCATGAAGTTGTTAAGTCATCTGTAGAATAGTTCAGTTAAGAAAAAAAAAAAAAAAGCTTCCCATCAGCATCTTAACATTTCAGTCTTAAATATTCAGCTTTAAAAACTGCATGAAATAAACAAATGGAGAAAAAGAATAGTAGATTATTTAAGCCTCTAAGCATACAATTTTAAAAACAAAATGAGAAACTAAAAAACCCACAAAAGAAAAACAACTAAAAAAATAATTGGGAACATGTGGGCACATTACGTTGAATGCAGAAGAAAACTTGAAAAATCAATAATTATGATTAATAGCTTCGAGAGATGAAAAAGAATACATTGTGTCCATGTAACTAGAAAGAAAGTTCTATAAAAGGAGAGAAAAAAAAACTCTTGGAAATACAAAAGTATGATAGAATAAATTAACAATTCAATAGACCAGCTGAAAGATAAAGCTAAGAAACATCCTGGCAAGAGAAAAAAAGGAGACAGAAAGTATGAGAGCAAAGATAAGAACTCTAGAGAATTAATACAGATGGTTCAATATCCAACTATAAACAAAATTCCAGAGAGAAAAGAAAAAAAAAAAAATATATATATAAAATTGTCAAGAATATCAAGGATTGAGGGTGGGAGGGAGCAATAGGCAATGAAAGAATGGGGTGGGGAAACATTCCAGGCAAAAGAGGAGAGAAGTATATGGGAAGGGAAATGACATGTGACATGGTACCTAGAGAAAGTGGCAAATAGTTTGTAGGACTGAAATAAAGGCTGTGCTTCAGAAGGAGCAGAAGATAAGGCTGAAGGTTTTTGGGAACCCAAGCAGAATGAACCTTGTTTGCTAAACGAAGGAGTTTGAAATTTACTCCAAAGTACCTGTGAGTTGTGGATTTGATGAAGTTAGAAGACTAGTTGTTCGCTTTTTTAAAAAGTTTCCTCCCTTTTCATAAAGTTACAAAGTTACATTTTCTACCAAGGAGAAATTCTCAACATACCAGCTGACCATGGGTTCACACCTGCCTTATGAAGGTGGACTGAGGCTTGAGGCAGAGGTGGTAGCAGGAGGTAAGAGGCAGCAGAGGATGAAGCGACTTCAGAGAAGAGCAGGAAACTGAGTCCTTGCAGGAAACATCAGAAACCTCTAAACCTCTGATTTCACAAACCTCAGCAGTGAGGGTTTCCTCAAATTAGGTGAAAGGACTAGGAGATGTGGGGAACGATTCTAACTTGCTGAACACATATGAAGTTGAGCTACACTTTCTGTTTAAATTTATATTTCTAGTTACTAGAAATAAATTGGAAATAAATTTAACTCATGAAATGAATTGTTTGTAACTGAATTGCGAAATACAGAGGAAAGGCATTGGGGCTTCAAATAGTGGCACCAGTAACTGGATGGGAAAGGTGTTGGCCTTGACTGCATCCACGAGTTGGTGCTCCTGTAGGGCTTTTTGTGGTTGTTCATCTGACACCTAGCTGTTCTGTAGAAGCCTCCACAGGCCTTTTCAAGGGGGATCATTACCGAGACCAAGTTAACTCTTGCTAATCTGAAGGCTGTGTGAAAACAAGGTGTGCTATTAGTCTGTGCTAGTGGGTGACTCATTATGTTTCTTCAATCCGCCCCCCTTGGTTCCAGCTCTTAGGAGGCTCTATCATTTTTTCCCTCATAGTTATTGCATTTCATTTTTTTCTACTGTTCTGCTGTTTTTTGAAGTTATTTTAGTCAAGAGGAAAATGCAAGTTAATATTACTACCATCAAAGTGACGGTCTTCTTAGTACTAATATACCTCTCACTAAACTACATGCAATCTGAGGTTTAGAGAAGATCATTTTGTCGTCGTTTTGTTGTAAGTTTTACCTATGAACACAAATCAAAATAGGTCAGTATGATGTGCTGGTCTACTTTGTTGAGATGTCACCATTAAGTTTTTGAGCTATGTTATGCCTTAATATACTATACTTATATATATACTGTATCTTAAAAATTTGTAGTAATACAGAAAAAATTTCTTGAGTTCTCCATGCAACAAAACATCCTGTTGCATCTACAATATTGCCACACAGAGTAGTTAATAATATAGGAACTAGGAAACATTTCGAAAAAAGTTGATATAATTTAAACTGTAAGTCTAAAACAGAATGGTAATAACCAAAAAGTAGATACTATTTTTTAGTTTAGAATTTGTTTTCAAACATATTAAATGAAAAATATCAATGAATGTCATCTCAACAAGTATAAAACCTAATTATGATAGATATTCTTATCTGAAAAATTAAGAAACTAGATGCCAAAAGTTTGAGTAAAGCACCACATGTATGCACAATTGAAATTAGCAGATATGAGACAATCCAGGTTTTCTAAAGTCAATTTTGTATTTTTTCTACTGCAAGACATTATTTCCCCATTTGGGTCCACATTGTAAAATTACAACAATGCCATATTCATACAAACACACAATCCTGGATAAACAAAACTCCAGCTATATTGGGAAATGAATTTTCATGTGTTCAACAATTTCATATATTCATTAGAGACTAATGTTAACTCAAAGCAGTAGCAGAAAAGATACTTTTCTCTCAGTCTCTTAGCTGATAACGTTCATTAATATTGAGACTTCAATACATCACACCACACTCACCAATGCAGTGAAATATCTGCTTTCAGTACTCCGATGCATAAAGCATGTTAAATGCTACTGGGTTTAAAGTTTACCTACAGTTACATATATTAAAATGTTTTACAATGTAGTTGAATGTTACAGAAAGTATAATTATTTTACTATTTACTTCATCTCATAGGGTTTTTCTTATCATTAATTCATTATAAATAAGCAAAAGTCCTGTTACCAAGACAACTTGAGAGATGCTCACAATTTATACTGAGAGCTCAGCTTTTAGTCTAACTCGGCTGTTCTCTATTTCTGTAACTGCAACAATACATAATGTTATATAGCCCTAATGTCCTGTTTCCTTCCGACTTTCCTTCCTTCCTTCCTTCGCTCCCTCCTTTTCTTTCTTTTCCTTTCTTTCTTTCTTCCTTTCTACAATTTCTTATTGAGAGCTTCCTTGAATCTTTACTTTTCTTGTAATTAACCTTGACATCTTTTCCTCACTCCCCCCTAAATGGATTCCTCAAATATCAACGCAGATAACTGTGTGTAGCACAGAATTAGTAAGAAGGAGATTTAAGCTTTTCAGTCCATCTCAGTGTAATCTTTGATACTTCAGTATAGCGTTACCCATTAAACTCCTGTACTTCTAGGTAAAAATAGCACAGTCATGGTTACACCAGTGTTCTAATTCCACTTATCACTGAACACAGCATTCATACGTGGCTACAGACCAGTGGTCATAGCACTCTATAACAAAAGGAAAATTTCTAATCCTTTGTAGCTTGTTATTTATATATTTTTCTTATTGCTTTTTCCTGAAGCAATAAGCTTCAGGCCTATTGCTTGGTTATTATTCAGTTTTCAAATCTACATATCACATTGTGGTCAAAGACTGACAATTCTTAGATATTTCATCATTGCCTTCTTTGGCTGACTTTAAAGAGCAGATCATGGAAAGTCTCAGAACATACTTAAACTAATTCAAATAGACTGTCAGCAAATGGCTGTTTTGGTACTTAACTTTATCAATAACAGCTTAGCAAAAAATTGCTTGCTGAAAGGAAGCATGCATTTGGACGTTGCTTTTCAGTTACATTAACATCGTTTAAACTCTTCAAATTTTTTCTCGCCAATAAACAACTTTAAATCTAAGTACCTTTTTCTTCTAGTTTATGTCTTTCTTTTTACTTTTTTTTCTTTAACGGGACTCTAGTACAGTGTGTGTGTGTGTGTGTGTGTGTATGTGTGTGTGTGTGTGTGTGTGTCTGTGTTTGAGACCTTTCCAAAATTCTTCAGAAGACTGTGGTTCAAATTGTTTGTTGGCATTGTTTCTTTTAGAAATCAAGATAAAGGAATCAGAAGGACCAAGACTCTGAACACTTGTTAAGAAATCTTCTTCATTTTCTTAAATTGGAAATTCATTTGGGATTTCATACAAACACATTATTTATGTAAAAAATACACTAGGGAACATAGAAAATATGTAGTAATAAAATTGCTCATCATTTTAGAATCAAATTAATAACATAGCATTTCTGGAACGCAAATAATACTTTGATTTCTAGCTTCAAGATTTCTGTCATTAAAACAAAATTTGTAGAGATTTAGGAAAAGAAATTTTAGGACCTGAAAGATTTGTATTTTATGACATTATTGTATTTTGCTAGAGAAGACAAATGCCTTTAGAGTGAAACTATTCTTAAGAGAGAGCAAAAAAGACTATAAATTCAGAATAAAAACAAACGGTGACAATAAGACAGATATTATAATGATATATTATTGAATGAAAACTTTTCAACGCTTCTTCCTAAATTCCTAAAGCTTTTAGACATGAAATAGAAATTCCGGGGGAAAATGTTGTCTAGTTAAATCACAATGAATTTTGTATTTTACTTTCTTTACATGTTAAGATATTTTTCAACATATCTTTCTAGTATTCATCCTCTGATTCTTATTCAAAATATAAAGTTTATAAAAATGGCTTCAAATCCATCCTCTTCCTGAGTTCAAAATTTTGTACCTAAAGGCAACAGCATACGAGCATTCTTTTAACAAGATTCCCTATTGGTTTTGTACCTGTCTTTTGAAGTGAAGGGACAAGGAAACTTCTGCCATCAAAGAAAGGCCACGTTGCCACACAGGCCCTTGGTTGAGGGCAAAGTAAAGAGTGAGTGAATAAGTAAAAAGTGGGTAAAGAGCATTGGATAATTGGGCTTTGGGTCAAATACCAGGCTTCAAATCCTAACATCCTTAGATACTGGTGTTGGAAATGTTAACCCTTCTGGACTCGTTTCCTTATAGTAAAGAGATATAATGCTAACAGAGTATTGTGACAAATAAAATGACTATGTAAAATATTTAACCTATATTTTTAATTCTATTGTAGTACACGAAGACTAGAAATCAGGTAGCAAAACTCACTGTACTGTATTTCTCCTGAGATTTTAGTTTATTTTATTACGTTAAATACGGAAGAATGAATGATCTGGGGAAGACATTAGATAGAATGCTCTCTATATTGGCTTAGCACACAGCCACTGGAGTCAGACATCTCAGTTTTACCATATATTGCCTGAATTTGGACAAAAGATACATTGTCTAAGCTTCAGTTTCCCATTTGTAAAATAAGAATAATAATAGCCTCTGCATTATGGTGATTTATAGATTAAGGATGATCATCTATGTCTGACATGTACTTACATGGGATCTGCATGTACAGAGCATCCTATAGGTGCTAAAGATGATACCTGCCATCAAGGATGCTCCGTTTCATTCCCATATGGAAACAACAGATTTATAAGTAAAACAAGGGTTTGTAAGAGGCAAAGGAGAGGGCTAAGTGGGAGACAGGGGAAATGTAGGGAATGGAGAAAGTCAATTTAAATTGTGCCCAAACAGGACAGGAGGACAGCCTCGATGGAGCCGCCATGCAGAAGTCATGTTCTGCTGTACCCACAGCCTCACCTTTCTTGTGTCTCTAGCTCAAAGGCCTGGCAGCATTTTGGCTGGTTCTAACTCACAGATTTCTTTCCCCACACCTCTACAAAATTTTATAAATTAGTCACCTCACTTAAACATTCTGATTTGTGGCTTCTACTGAAAAATAAGATCTGGCATCTCTGGGCTGATATTTCAACATGGCGACCACCATTTGAAGTTGCATGTTTGTGATACCTTTAGACTGTGTTTTTGTCCTGTTTTTGATCACAGTCCCCTCTACTCCCCACTCTAACCCAAGAGAAGGAATCTGTTGTGAGCTGGTGTCTCTGAAAATTGGAGTGAACTTGAGTGGGGCATGTGAAACCTTGTGCTGGTCCCCAAATCTCAAGTTATCACAAAGTACTGCTCCAGCCACACCTGGGAGTCTATGGAAAAAAACCCAAAAGCTTGTTCAAATCTATTTGGGAAGGAAGAGGTAAGTTTTGCAAGGTCTGTAATTTTTTAGGGGTTCAGGAAGGCATTTGTTTTGTTGTGTTATGTTTTAACCTAAGCTTACTTATGAGGACTTCATTAATTTTCACTTTGTAAAATTATCTGAGAAAAAGTATTTTCAGACTCTTGCAGTAGCTTAATTATCATAAAACACTATCTGGCATCTCCTTTCTAACACTTTTGCCAGCTGCCATGCTTCAGAGCTCCATTTTCAACTACAACTGAAACAGCCTCTTGCTTCTTTCCCCGCTCTCCTCATTCAATCTGTCCTACACACCAGTGCCAGAGCTACATCCTCAAACAGATCAGGGTGAGGCAGGAGCTGGTGGGCCGTTTGATTCCTCTATGTTTTGCCTTTGTTTGGAGACAGCAGGAAAGAATTTAATATGGACTTGCATGGATACTTGCTTATGAGACTTTTAAGTCAAGATGTTACGAGTAATTTCAGAATAGGACCTCCAAAACTTCACGTTTTAAATATTGGGTTGCTTCATTTTTTTAGTTCCCAATCTCTGTTCAATTCACAGCGATGTGTTCAAACCAGTTTGCATGATCATATCACCTGGGGAAATTTGCAAAAATTCAATGCATGGGTCCTACTCTAGATTGATTAAGCCTTTCAAGAGTTGAGGCCCTAAAATCAATTTTTCTAAAATGATACCAAGGTGATTGTAATGTGAAGAGAGGGCTGAAAACCACTGGTGTAGAAAATGATTCTATTACTGTATTTGGTAAAAATTATTTAATTTGCTTTAAAATGCACTATGGTAACAAGTTGCTGAATCAGGATGTACCATAAAAAACGAAGGGGCAGGGGGCTTGGGATAGCCAATCAGCATGGAAAGGGGCAGGGGGCTTGGGATAGCCAATCATCAGCATGGAAAGGGGCAGGGGGCTTGGGATAGCCAATCAGCATGGAAAGGGGCAGGGGGCTTGGGATAGCCAATCAGCATGGAAAGGGGCAGGGGGCTTGGGATAGCCAATCAGCACGGAAAGTGATAAAGTAACCATTGCTTTCTGCCTTTCAAAGCGTTTAAGAAAAGCTTTGTTTTTCTGTTTGTTTGTTTTCCACTCCTAGCCACCCCTTAGTCTGACTGCAGGAAGAGGGATAAGTTATTTCATTGTGAATTTTGTAAATGGTTCACTATGTATATGTGACCTAAGCTCTTTTGGGCTCTTTCTTTCAGAGATGCCCTCAAATTGAGCCCCTTCTCCTCTCTCTCCTGAGTCAATATGATAAAAGTACCCAACTCGAGGCCCAAGACAGTATTAGAAGCTACCAAATATGTCTCAGGGCGTCTTCACTGGAGTTCAAGCCAGAGTGTGAGGCTTCCTGGAAAACTCCTTGAAGCTGTGTGGAGACCGTGCGTGTCAGCTGGCTCCTCTCCCTTCAGTGCATCCGAAGGATGTGACATGGGATGGAGGAGACAATTATAAAAACCTCAGATTATTCTCTATTTCACTGCTAATATTGTTATTTCTTTTTTTAAATAAATTTATTTATTCTATGTATTTATTTTTGGCTGCACTGGGTCTTCATTGCTGCGCACGGGCTTTCTCTATTTGCGGCGAGCTGGGGCTACTCTTCGCTGCAGTGCGCGGGCACCGCACTGTGGTAGCTTCTCTTGTTGCAGAGCACAGGCTCTAGGCGCGCGGGCTGCAGTAATTGTGGCACACGGGCTCAGTAATTGTGGCTCTCGGGCTCTAGAGCACAGGCTCAGAAGTTGTGGCGCACGGGCTTAGCTGCTCTGTGGCATGTGGGATCTTCCTGGACCAGGGATCGAACCCATGTCCCCTGCATTGGCAGGCGGATTCTCAACCACTGAGCCACCAGGGAAGCCCCAATATCTTTATTTCTATCGGATTCCTGTGTACAATTCGTAGTGGACAAATAAAAAGTTTTATTACCTTTTGAAATTCCAGTAAAAATATTCTCCCAGGTAAGGAAAAGAAAGGAATTGGAAGAAAGTGAAGGAGGGAGAGTTGAAGGGAAGGAAGGAGCAAAGGAAGGAAAGAATATAAGCCCTTTGGCTGTGGGAGCCACCCCTTTATCACTCTCCTCCTCCATAGGATTCAATAATCCTTAATGAACTGCATATGAGTAAGTGTGCAACGCATGGTTTAAATTATCATTAAACCTTCAACTAGTTTAAAAAATAAGAATGGAAGCACCTATCACAAAGGCATTATTATTTTTCCCCTGGAGTTTAAACATAGTAGATTTTTAAAAAATCAGATGAGTTCCCCAACTATAAATGGATTCCCTTTTTCAAAAAATGTTCCTAATGTAAAAACTTTCTTAACTATGATGGTCTTTTATCCAAGGTCTCCAAAGCTTTTAACCAGGACCTAGGTTAAAATTTAGAAATATCAACCTCCCCTCTTAACCTATATGTCCAAATGAAATTGATGCCATGGTAAACAGATTTCTTCCTCATTTATTAAGCATTGTATAATTAAAAATAAAACAGGAGTTCCCTGGCAGTCCAGTGGTTAGGACTCTATGCTTCCACTGCAGGGGGCCCGGGTTCAATCCCTCATCAGGGGACTAGGATTCCATAAACCACACGGCACAGCCAAAAACATAAAATAAAATAAAAAAATAAAACAAATCCTTGTAATGGTGAATACGGAGAATTGACCTGTGTGCATGCCTACACACACACACACACACACACACACACACACACACACACCCCACACACTTTACTTGTATGAACTGATGACAATAATTCAAATACTCTGCTAGTAACAAGATGTGTTTAGATCCATGTCCTGGATTTAATAAGTATAATCTATCATTTGCTCTTCATTCTAATTCTGCCTGCCACTGCCTTCATAGATGACCCTGGGAAAAAGCATTTAACCTCCTCTCACCTTAGTTTTCCTTATATTTAAAATAAGGTTCATAGACTTTGCTGACACCACGGAGACATTTCCATTTCATTCAAGGAGTAGTTTAGTCTTAATGAAAATTTCTCTGCACTGAATTTTCCTTTTGACTACAATAAAAACGTAGAGAGAATTTACCACAGTTCCCTATCACAATGGATTTTAAAATAATAATCAGTGAAAATAATTGAAAACTATTCAGTATTATCCAATTCATTTATAAGTATGCTTTATTTTTGATGGAGAATTAAGTCTCTTTTGTCTGTAAAATATGTTTCTCCAGATTCTCCACATCTCATTGGGGTTCACCATATATTATGCCAGCTTGAAATTTTTACTAGTCAGCATTCTGTTTTGACATAATGGACTAAATCACAGATGAAATTTATTGTGCACTTTGAGACCCTCTGATTGTGTACCAGTTCCTTAAAATTGGTCACAGCCTTCTAAATTTCTTGTGAAATAGACAAGTACAAATATTAATGTAGAGCCTGACTACTTGTCATCAAATCCCTTACACTTCTCAATGCAGCCTATTTTATTTACTGGGATAAAGGAATCTGTCCTGTGATTTCCTCATTACCCATTGCTGGAGTAATTCTCATAGGTATTCCTTCAGTTAAAGTCAACAGGGGCACTGGTCCACCAGTAGTGGATTGGGAATCTCAGAATTTGCTATGATTCCTCTAGGTGTGAGGTTTTCCTCATTTAGCCATACTCAGGAATTTTGTTAGCAGTACATACTTTTGGATCTCAAAACTTTGGGAAAATGGTAACTACTTTTTCCAGAAATGTAGCTGCTATTGAATATCCACCCAGTTAGCCTGGTAACCTTTCACCACTTTGATACATTTTCCCCAAATGAATGGCAATATTTTTCTACTCTGATCAGAAAGAAGTGAAATGCATCCGTAAATCCTTACCCACACCACATTTTTTCCCAAAAGAAAGTTAGAGAATATAATAATACCGCAGTATATCTCAAACAATCCAACCCATGTTTTATAAACTTTCCACTAAACATATCTTTAGAATTTTTACTTACAAACACTAAATTATTGTTGAACATAAACTTTTGCAGAAAACTTTGCAGAAAACACTTAAAATAATTTTTAAATATTTCAAATGGTTTAATAACATTAAGAACAGTAAGGACAATGTTATTAAGACCTTTGAAAGTAAAATAATTTTCTACACAATGTAGCTCTAGCATCGGAAATATAAGTAAAAAGAATAACTTCTTTAACAATAAGAGAAATATATTGCACTTTTGTAACATTACAAATCTGATCAAGTTCATTTGTGAAAATGAGTTACAATTTACCATTGGCTTCAAATGGAAAAAGAGACTGGATGATTTCAAATGTAGGTTTAATTTATTACAAGAAGTATGAGTTTGTTCAAGAATTTTAAGCCTAGTTGCATGGTCAGTTTATTCTTTATTAATCAAGATTATAACAGTGTTCTTCCTCTTTCTATTTATGACTTCTATCTTAGGGCTTGGACAGCTGTTCTGAATCATAGGCTAAATGAAATTGTGACTTTTCATAAAATATTCTTTACATAAAACCTTCTCTGATTTATGTAAGGCAACTTATCATCTACTCTACATTAATTTTGGAGCAATGTGTTCATTTACGGAAAAGGAGAGAAATATATAAAAACTGATAACTTATGAAAAGATGTCATAAATAACCAGACTATAAATAAATCAGAAGACAACTAGGGTAGTGAAACAGTTTTACAATATAAAGTATTGCTTTATAATAAAGGAAAAAGGGTAACTTATGACTTTGAAAAATTCCCCTTTACAAGCAAGTTGGCAAAATCAGTAATATTGATCCGAAAAGTTGCTTTTATTTAGTGAATGAAAGGCATATCAAAAGTGCTTCAAATCATATACAAAAAACATCCTGAGAAGCTTAAAAACATATGTGCAATATAAAAAATTTAGGCAACTTACTGAATCTAGCCAAATGTTATCAAATTCTTAACTCCCATTGGAAAATGACAGCACATATAAACCTCTTTTTAATGTCTTCTTGAAAATCTTCCTCAGAATTAGCACTAAAATATGTTGTTGTGATGACTGCTTCATAGTCAGTCTTACCTATGAACTGGCTTAGTCTTACAAACAGTGTAGAAGACTTAAGATCACTTTTTAGTCATTACTGAATTATTTTAGATATGAAACCAGAATTTGGTGTTTTTCAAAAGTATGAATCAACTATACGGTATATACAACATAGCTATTTGTACTTATATGATGAATCAAATCACAAAAACTAGTTTAAGTGGGAAAAGGTGGAGAATTTTAAAACTAATTCAGAAAAAAATAGACCAACGATATTCGAAGTGGTTTTAAGATGGGGATCCTCCCTCTGCACAGCCTAATTCACTTGCTAAAGAGTTCTTTCAGATCTGCTCCGGAGTCTGAGTGTGAATTGCTCTGAGGATGTGGATGGTACCTCACCATCACCAGAGTCCTCACCTTCTCACCATCACGATCAAAAGTCACATTATTAAGAACTTAGTCTGTGCCTGCCACAAGGGTAAGCATTTTATATGCATTTTTCATTGTTAATGAAAGGCAGATACTCACTATGACTGGTATTCTGTTTTATAACTTCAGAAACCGAGGCCATAAATGGTTGAGTCAGTTGTCTAAGGTCAGAAGCTGGTTGAGTGAAAAACCAAAACCTGAACCAGACAGAGATGCTAAAACATCATGCTATTCCATTAGAGCAATGTAAGACCCACACCACCTTCTATTGTCATTACTAGTCTTCTCAGTTTATGAGATGCTTTCATGCGCAGGTACGTACGTTAGTCATTATTTCAAAAGGGCAATGAGATTCAGAAGACTAGGTGACTTGCCAAGGGTTGTCTAACTGGCAAGTACTGCCCTTTAACTATGGCTCAGGGCTCCTTCACGGAGCTTCCCTGTTCAGACACTTGTGACTTCCTCTCCAGACCGTGGTTCTCCTTCACTGTCACGACTGGCAAAAGTGTTCAGCCTGAGATGTCACCCAATTTAATATCTCAAGCCCCCAGCACATGACTCACTGCTAGTTCCCTTAATAATGGTAAGGTAAAGAACAGTGCACTGTGTAATAGAATCATAAAACTTCCAGACACAGAAAAAAATCCCATGCATATTATCTATTATTGTTAAACAAGGATAATGCTACTTACTAGGATGAGATTAAAAAAATTTTTTAACATCTTTATTGGAGTATAATTGCTTTACAATGTTGTGTTAGTTTCTGCTGTATAACAAAGGGAATCAGCTATACATATACATATATCTCCATATCCCCTCCCTATTGCGTCTCCCTCCCACCCTCCCTATCCCACCCCCCTAGGTGGTCACAAAGCACCAAGCTGATCTCCCTGTGCTATGCGGCTGCTTCCCACTAGCTATCTATTTTACATTTGGTAGCGTATATATGTCCATGCCACTCTCTCACTTCATCCCAGCTTACCCTTTCCCCTCCCTCTGTCCTCAAGTCCATTCTCTACGTCTGCGTCTTTATTCCTGTCCTGCCGCTAGGTTCTTCAGAACTTTTTTTTTTAGGTTCCATATATATGTGTTAGCATAAGGTATTTGTTTTTCTTTCTGACTTACTTCACTCTGTATGACAGACTCTAGGTCCATCCACCTCACTACAAATAGTTCAATTTCATTTCTTTTTATGGCTGAGTAATATTCCATTGTATATATGTGCCACATCTTCTTTATCCATTCATCTGTCAATGGACACTTAGTTTGCTTCCATGTCCTGGCTATTGTAAATAGTGCTGCAATGAACACTGTGGTACATGTCTCTTTTTGAATTATAGTTTTCTCAAGGTATCTGCTCAGTAGTGGGATTGCTGGGTCATATGGTAGTTCTATTTGTAGTTTTTTAAGGAACCTCCATACTGTTCTCCATAGTGGCTGTATCAATTTACATTCCCACAATGGCTGTATCTTTTACATTCTTGCAATAGTGCAAGAGGTTTCCCTTTTCTCCACACCCCTTCCAGCATTTGTTGTTTGTAGATTTTCTGATGATGCCCATTCTAACAGGTGTGAGGTGATACCTCATTGTAGTTTTGATTTACATTTCTCTAATGATTAGTGGTGTTGAACATAAGATGAGATAAAATCTTCAAGGAACCATTTTTGTTTTCAGAATATCTTCTATTTATTATGTTGTGTGTTTCTGTGGTTAAATGAATCATTCTACTTCAGAGAGCATCCCTTCCATAATAAACACAATTTTTCTTCTTCCATTTTTGCCGTTGAATTTGAAATATGGAGAGGTAAATTGTATTAACACTCACTGCATGATGCAAAATTTAAAATTATACGCAGAAAAATGCTAAATGGTTATATGTCAGAAATTTTCACGATGTGTATGCATTTAATGAAGTTCCCTCTGTTGTTAAACAAGTTTATGTGTCAACTACTTTTGATATTTTTAAAGCTTATTTGTCTGTTTACTTAGACAATAAAGTAAGTCTCTTCTTTTCCTCTTGAAGGAAACTTTCTCTTTGTATTTTAATTTGTTCTCATGTGACTTCATACATGAGCAATGTGATAACCCAACCTACCCAGAGTGGCTCGAGAATTTTAATGATGGCTCAACAATTTTTAAACTGTTCTTAAAATTATCTTTCCACTTTTCTTATTTCTGTTGATTCTGTCTCTCTCTGAATAAGTCATAGCCCTAGGTCTATTACCTTCTAAGTTGTTAACTTCATTTTTTTTAAAATCAATTTCCTGACACACATTGCCCCGCTAAATCCACCCAAGCAGTCATCTTTACAATTCTGCTGTGTATCAGGAGGGCATGGCAAATGTGTGACTGTATCAGCTAAACACATTAGTATCCTTAGGGGTTGTTGAATTACAGTATTTTTTTGTATAATACAAATAGATCATTTCAAACATACTTTTGTATTCCACTCTCCTCCCTCCAGTTCTCTGTACCTTTAATATTATTATAATATACTTATATCATTCTTTATCTGCAATTCTAAAACCAAAAGCTCTGGAAAAAATTTTGTTTTTGTTAAGTATGTCACAAACTCACTCAGCAGCAAAGGCTAATTTGATGTGAAGCTATTTATCCCAGCTAAAATGGACATTTTTTTTTGCTACAGAAATTATTTATTTGATCATGGAGTTCTGCTTTAAGCATCTCTGAGATGATCCATGATATAGAGTATATGCAAAACTCAACATTCTAAAATATAAAATAGTTTGAATTATCAAACCCAAGAGCTTTACATAAGGGATTCTAGACCATGTATAAGATTTTTAAGAAATCTAGCGAAACTTTGATATGTGTATTTTGTTAGGTGGATGAACATTTAAAACCTCTACCACCTTGCATTCTCAGAGTTTAAACCTTCTCTTCAAAATAAATTCAGCAAACAATACACAACATGAGCTCAATATTATGACAGGTACTGAAGATACAAAAGTGATTTGCACTTGATTCTTGCCTTCAGTTGTGCTCATGCTAATGTTTTTGAGTCCTCTTGATCCTTTTGAAAACATGGTATCTCTAAATTAGGAGCGTCTATTTCAAGGCTTCAACTATAAAACAAAATAAAGAATCCTGTATATACTTGACACTAAATTAATTATCAAAAAATGGTAATCACTGTATAATTCCCTAAATTTCTAAAATGTTTGTGTTTCTGTAAGAAGAAAACCAAATTCTTGAAATGGTTTTCCCTTGCCTTTTTTGAAAGTGAGTACACATTTGTCAACTTCCCTCTATACCCATAAAAACAAGGCACTGAATGGAAGACCCTATTAAATACGCTGGTATTATCACTCTGCTTATTTGAATTCTATGCACTCTTTACATGTTCAAGGCTAAAATAAAAACTAAGCATTTGATTAAAGTAATTTTCAAACTTGAAAACACAATCTTGTACTTTTCAATTGCCCAGATGAAATATTCTTTTCCAAAACGGGGGGAAAAAAAAAACTCTTCAGAAATTGAACTATTGTGTGACTACGGCTATTTTCTTTTCTGTCATGATTTACTTTTCTACCTGTGCATGATTGCCAGTTATTTTTCTTTGTAAATCCAACTGTCTCATTTGGAATCTACTCCCTTTATAGTCTCTATAAAAATTGCTTCTACTCTAATTAAAGCAATTTGCAAATGTTGGACATCATTTCAGAAGCATAACATCAATTAGAATGTCAGGATCATATAATATTAAAGCTGGGGAAAAAACCTTTGAAATTCTGTAATCCAACACTTTAATTTTACAAATGAGGAAACAAAGGTTTTAAAGAATCTTCAGAGAAGGTTTAGATCCTTTTAACCTCTGGCAAAGTCCAGAGTAGATACCCATCTCCTACCCAAGAGCCCAGTGTTCTCCATATTCCACACTGTCACCCCATTATTCTTTGCCTTACTATGTAAAATGCCCACAT
The DNA here is from genome assembly GCF_039906515.1 of Pseudorca crassidens. NCBI lineage: Eukaryota > Metazoa > Chordata > Mammalia > Artiodactyla > Delphinidae > Pseudorca > Pseudorca crassidens. The sequence goes on from NC_090300.1 coordinate 27,210,752, forward strand.
TTCCTTATATAATATTTGTATATAATACTTCAGTTATTACTTTCAGTGGTACCTTAAGTCATATCTTAGGTCAAATGTCTTCACTTTACCCTCCACATACAAAATAAAGAATGTGAGAAACTATAACTCCAAATCTGCAAGAAATTAATTTTTTATATTGAAAACTTAAAATTTACAAAACATTATGACGGCTGAAATTTTCCCAAAGTGTTGCTAGATAATGATGAACACGTGGACAAATATCCATAACGTTGATAACAAAAAGAGACAAGGAAGTCCTATGGTGACTCAAAAGTCAACTTAAATAGTCAGAAAGAATTTCAGTTAAAATGGCAAAATGAGCCCATACTTTGATGTGAATCAAGCACACATCAAGAGATAAGATGAAAAATAGAAAACCCAAACAAAATTGCCATGCATAAAAATAAAACAAACATCTCCAATACTCCAGAATTGGAATAGAAATGTTGAAAAATGATTAAGGCTATGACTTTGGAGATGAAGAATCCAGAAGTCATTATAATACCTGACTCTGGACAAAGGCCCTGAGTAGATACAGATGGAGGCAACTCAAAAAAGATGTGTAATCAAATAAATTAGAGAGAAAATAAATGAATAAGTGAATAAATAAACCAATTGCAATGAGCTAGCCAACACAAATTATAAATCACATGGAATAAGTAAGGCTAAAAAAGATACTCAACCTATATTAACTGCATCTGGAATATACTTATTTCAGATGCAGTTAATTTTATAGAACAAGTGACAAATTATTTTACACAAAATACTTGTAAAATGAATGAATAGTGAAAACCTAAAGCATGAAATTTTGTAACAAAATTAGAAAAAATGAAATAAGAACAGGTGGTATGAAAATAACTAATTAGAAATCTTAGAAATGAAAAATGTACTAATTTAATAAAATGTCATTAGAATAGCCACAGTCTCTTGGAAAACTGTGAAACTGGAAGATACTGATAATTCACAGTACAGTAATAATTTAAAGAGCCTCTATCATATATCTTCAAATAGGCTTTGCAGAAGTCAACTGAGCAATGGCTGAGTTTCGGTTTGAAAGTATATTCCTAGCACTAAGCAGGATAAAGATAAACTCACATCTAGACACAACACAGTGAACTGTATGACATCAAGAAGAAAGAGAATATTATTTCTAAAAATCAACAAAAATAAAAATATCCTTACAAAAAATAATTATGATAAGCGTATAAGTTCATTAACAAAAGTGATAAACAATGATAAAAAATAATAAAGAAGTATTTTCCCATTGATTAGGAAAAGTAACTGTTAACCCAAAATATTATAACCTGTCAAACTACCATTCAAGTGTGAAGACAAAGTAAAGATACTATTTTCTAACATCTCAAGAGATAGTGATATTATCACACATGAATTTTCATGAAAAAAATTCCTAATGGGCATATTTCTTCTAGATTAAATAAGAAAACAGAAAGAAGGTATAGGACAAAAGGTATAGGACAAAAGGGAAATAAATCAACATAAAAATATGTTGATAAATATATTTGACTATTGAGTACAAAACAACTGTGTTTTATGTTTACAAAACTCACTAAATTTCTAAGCAATGATGGCAAGATGCTATGAGATGATATGCAGTGGATAGTTAGAGTATAATAAGAGATTTGTCATGCTTAGGATGAGATAGTCATGCAGAATAAATTTAGATTTAATGGAAAATTAGCATTACTTATATGGGGTAAAATTTAAACTATTACAAAATAAGTTACACATAGTTTGTAGCTTCTAAATTATCAGACTAAAATGGAAGAGAGGAAGAAAAGAAGAAAGGAAAGAAAGGAAGAAAAAAATGAAAGAAGTAATAGAAATCCTAATCAATCTCATAGAAGTTATAAAAGGATGGTAAAGAATATAAGAAAAATGATGGTACTCAGTAAACAACAAAAAATATGATTTAGAAATAAGTCCAAATATTTCAGCAATATAGGTGAATGCCCTTAACAAATGGCACCAGTATTTAGACTTTATTTTTTTAAATCAAGCTATACACTGCTTTCAAAAGACACATCTAAAAGAAAACCATATATTTAGATAAAAAATAAAGTAGTACAAACAGATATGGCACAAAGCCATGACAATATTATCAACCAAAATAAAATTAAGACAATAAAGCAATAAACATAAAGCAGGACACTACATAATATACTATGTAATATAAAAATAATATAATAATACAAATAAATGTTTGTAATATAAATATTTACAATATAAAATAAGAAATATCTAATTTATACAAATATAGAAAATATAATAAAATAATTATAAAAATAATGAAGAATATAATAATTATCTACCAAGAACACATAAAATGACATATAATATATAACAATAATGAACTTGTAAAGAACTAAAATAATAACACAAATAACTAAAGAAAATTACACAAAGAAATAAGCAAATCGTGAACTTGATGCTTTTAATATGCATACTTCTATCACATGAGAATAAATCGAGTAGGGCAAGAAATTTAGTTAAGGTTAAGAGTAAGAAAACTTTAAATATATATACACATGTATGTTACACACACACACATTGCACCAATCATAGAAAGAATATATTTTTCAAGTACATATGTTACATTTACCAAAAAAAAAAAAAAGAAAGAAAATGAGCATGTACAGAGATTCAAAGTCTCATCGAATTTCAAAGAATTGCTGTCCCACTAACAAAAAGCTTGAACCAAAATAAAATTCAATGTCATCAACAATAAAATTATAGCTAAAACTCACAGCCCATTTACAAATATGCTGTAAAAACTCTATGCTTAGAAATTTGACACGTAATCTTAAATAATTTGTGGATTAAAGAGGAAAGCGCTAGAGAAATTATATAATAAACAAGAATGAATAAATCATATGTCAAAACTTACAAAACGGCACTTCCCTGGCTGTCCAGTGGTTAAGACTTCACCTTCCAATGCAGGGGGTGAGGGTTCGATCCCTGGTCGGGGAGCTGAGATCCCACATGCCTCAGAGCCAAAAAACCAAAAAACATAAAACAGAAGTAATATTGTAACAAATTCAATAAAGACTTTAGAAATGGTCCATATCAAAAAAAATTTTTTTTTTAAATTACAAAATGCAGTTAGAATAATGCCAAGAAGTCAATTTTTCCACTTGAGAGAAATTTTTAAAAGCAAGAAAGACCGAAAATAGATGAAAAGAAGCTGGAAAAACAAGAAAGGGAGAGAGGGAGGAGGAGAAAGAGAGGGAGGGGGAAGTGGAGAAGGGGGAAATCAGACAAACATTATTAAAATATGAATATGTAATCAAAATGTCTCCTTCAAAAATCCACCAGTTCTAGTCAGTGGTTTTATCAAACTAAGGAATGGATTTTTGTATCTTTTATAAATTATTCCAGGGAATAGAAGAGTAGATGAAGTTAATTAATTCACTTCATAATACTAATAAAAATTTTATATCAAAACCCAAATAATATATACAAATATTCTAAGTTCTTAAAAAACAGAAAGAAACTAGCATATTAATGACAGCAGAGAATAAAAAGGAAGTGCACCATGGCTAAGTATGGTTCTTGAAAGCAAGTCAAAGCTATTTCAACATTAGAAAATTTTATTAAAATATACACCACAGTGACAGCTTCAAGGGGAAACTATATGATCATCACAATAGATTCAGGAATATATTTAAGAAAAATCACTGATTACAAAATAAATCACACTAAGAAAACTTTCTTAACCTGATAAACAATCACAATATAACTTTAATGGGGAAACTTTAGACAAATGCCTTTCAAAAGTAATAACCAGATTCTCCCATCTCCAGGTTTACCAACTTTATACAGTTAATCACAGCCAAGGCAGTATGACAAGCAAAATAAAGTTATAAGACATGGAAGAAATGAGATAAAAATTTATCTTTATTGGCAGATACTATGAGTGTCTCCAAAGAAAATCCAAAATGTTATACAAATGTATAGGGCCACTAGAGATTTAAGCAAAAATCTTTGCTAGAAAATGATCATCTAAAACTTGATATAATTTTGTATATGCATAATAATTAAAGAGAAATGATTATCAGATTCAGAGAAACAAAATAGAACAGTATATAAATTCTCTGATTCTGACTAATAATATTTATTGGAATTTTAAAAAATTAACATCTCTGGGGCTTCCCTGGTGGTGCAGTGGTTGAGAGTCCGCCTGCCGATGCAGGGGACGCGGGTTCGTGTCCCGGTCCAGGAGGATCCCACATGCTGCGGAGTGGCTGGGCCCGTGAGCCATGGCCGCTGAGCCTGCGCGTCCGGAGCCTATGCTCTGCAACGGGAGAGGCCGCAACAGTGAGAGGCCCGCGTACCGCAAAAAAAATTATTAACATCTCTGAAGGACAAAAATAATATACGAATAAATGAATGAAGAGATGTATCACATTCATGAATTGGAAAACTTAGTTTTGTCTGAAAGTCATTTGTTTCAAATTATTTCATAAATTAAAGACATTTCATCAAAATTTTGAATGGTTCGTTAATGGAGACTGGCAAGCTGGTTTCATAATTCATGTAAAAAGACAAAGGGCCAAGAGCAGTTAAAATAATTTGAAGAGCAAATGTAAGAATTGTCTTATCAGATATTTAAATTTTAGAAGAAAATGTAAAGTAGCTTTTATGTCAGAGTAGGAAAGATTTCTTAAACATCCCATAAATATATATTTCATAAACAAGAAACTGCAGCTCATCAAAAGTTACTAAAACAAAGGAGAATGACAAACCACCAAGAGGAATAAAATATTTTTATATCATATAATTCATAAAAGACTAGTATGTATAATTTTTAAGAACTCCAACATATAAATCAGAAAAAGACAAACAACTCATTAGAAAACAGGAAAAGTGGGCTTCCCTGGTGGCGCAGTGGTTGAGAGTCCACCTGCCGATTCAGGGGACACGGGTTCGTGCCCCGGTCTGGGAAGATCCCACATACCACGGAGAGGCTAGGCCCGTGAGCCATGGTCACTGAGCCTGTGCGTCTGGAGTCTGTGCTCCGCAATGGGAGAGGCCACAACAGTGAGAGGCCCGCATACAGCAAAAAAAAAAAAAAAAAAAAAAACAGGAAAAGCATATAAACTGAAAACTAATAAAAGTGGAAACCCAGGAGACCAAGAAACATGAATAGATATTCAATATTAATCAGGGAAAGGCAAAAATAATAATAATCCATGAGATACATTTTCATGTCCATCAGTTTGTAAATAATTAAAATCTGATGATCTAAGTATTGCTAAGGAGAAGAAATGGAAAATCTCATGCACAGATAGTGAAAGGTAATGAGTACAGTCCTTTGGAGAAGAACTGGAGGTATCTAGTAAAGGTAAAATCTGCCTTCCTTTTGCTCCACATTCCCTGGACTTCTTTCTACATACTGAGAAATAAAGAAAGAAAAGGAAAGAAAAGGAAAGAAAAGAAAGAAAGAAAGAAAGAAAGAAAGAAAGAAAGAAAGAAAGGAAGGAAGAAATGAAAGAAAGAAAGAAAGAAAGGAAAGAAGGAAGGAAGGAAGAAATGAAAGAAAGAAAGAAAGAAAGAAAGAAGAAAGAAGGAAGGAAGGAAGGAAGGGAGAGAGAGAGAAAGAAAGGAAGAGACAGAGAGAAAGAAAGGAAGAAAAAAAGAAAGAAAGGAAAGAAGGAAGGAAGAGAGAGACAGAAAGGAAGAAAGAAAGAAGGAAGAGAGAGACAGAAAGGAAGAAAGAAAGAAAGAAAGGAAGGAAGGAAGGAAGAAAGAAAGAAAGGAAGGAAGGAAGGAAGAAATGAAAGAAAGAAAGAAAGAAAGAAGGAAGGAAGAGAGAGACAGAAAGGAAGAAAGAAAGAAAGAAAAGAAGGAAGGAAGAAAGGAAGGAAGGAAGGAAGGAAGGAAGAGAGAGAAAGAAAGAAGGAAGGAAAGAAAAGAAGGAAGAGAGAGAGAGAAAGGAAGGAAGGAAGGAAGGAAGAAAGAGAGGAGGAGAGAAAGGAAGAGAGAAAGAAAGAAAAACTTCCGAAAAAGGAAATGTCTACAATAATGGTCACTGTGGCATGACTTGTAATAGTGAAAACTTGACTATCTAAATGTTCCAGTAGAAGTAGATAGATGATATATGATACATTCAAACAATGAAATACAGAATGGCCATTAAAATGAAATATATATATATACACACACACACACACACACACACACATATATGATGTTATGTCATATGAATTTTATATATTTCTAAAGCATCATATTATATATCATAATGAGCAAAATAAGCAAGCAAGATGCAGAATAATACATACAATATCCCATTTATAATATAGTTTAAATATATTCAAAATAATGCTACCTATTGTTTATAAATATTATAGTAATATTACAAGTATTTTCATAGAAATGATAATCACATAATTTAGGCTTTACCAAGAAAGGAGAATGGAAGATGGAATTTTAAAAGTATACTCAAGTATCTGTATTGTACAATTTACTTTAAAAGTCTGAAAAGGATATGCCAAAATGGTAAGATCTGATAAGGCTGGATAATGAATACATCAGTTTTGTTATATTTCTCTTTATATGCTATTTTGTATTTGAAATATTTCATAGGAAAAAGCAATTGCACAGCAGTATCTGAAAGATCAGTCACTTGAACACAATGAAAATAATGCCTTACCATTAGTAGAGGAGAAGAGGCTTAAGGAAATTGGACAGCTGGCACAATTCCAGTCGTTGCAGACAAAAGAATTTCTCACTGAAAAGAAGCATTTCTTCAAGGCTTTGGAGCCTTTTCATTATTTAATTTTTCATAGTACCAGAACTCTCACTGATATTACATCTCCCTAGACTGTTAGCTCCAAGAACAAAAAAATGATATCTGTATTTTCACTGTGCTTACTTCAGCACCTATTAGACTTCTTGGAACATAGTAGGAGTGTTTTGAAAAATAAATAACAAGAAGGAAGGAAAAGAAGAAGAGGAGAGAAGAAGGGAGGGGGAAGGAAAGAAGGAAGAAAGAAAGGATGGAAAGAAGGATGGAAAAGTTTAAGTTTATAAAAGAGCAGTGAAAAACAGTATTGTCCTGATTTGATACATATGAATGTTAAGAGAAAGTAAAGACATTAAGCCCAGGGTTTTAATTCAGGTCCAGTGACTCATGGCACAATGTTCATTCTACTACAATTTACCAGACAGCCAAAATGTTTTATTCTCTTGAAGGAAGTTTTACATGTCTTATACATTTTTCCAAAAGTTAGTGTTAGAATTACCCTCTCTGCTTTTGTACTTAGAGTCACATATTAAAATTTGTTTTTACGTAGTTATTTTTGTGAAATTACTGCTAATCAAATAGTTAATTACTGGATTGCTCTAGAGGTGGAAAGGGCTAGCTGAATCATTGCAAATTATTTGCAGTATTCTGACTACTTTTGCACAGTGTAGAATAAAGATGTGATTCTTCAATAAATCACCAGTGTAAGCCAGTTATATGCTTTATACTCTACATGAATTGTCTCATTTACTATACAAAATCTAGAGGAAGGGGCTGCTGTTTTTGTCATTTAGTAAACAAAGAAATTGAACCAAAAACTGCTAAATATTCTGTTTAGTTAGGAAATCACACAGTTAGCATGAACACCCAGGTGATCTAACATTGGAGCCCCCATTCTACAATATATGCTTTCAATAAGAGATTTTAAAGTGACAAAACAAACCCCAAAGTTTGCAGACTGACTCTATTTTAAACAGATTCTTGATGTATTATTCTATTTTTTATTATCACGTTAAAGTTATAAAATATTTTTCTCTAACTTATGATAGCTTTGTTTTCTTTTATTCATTCATTCATTCATTCATGTGTTTAAAACATCCTTGCTATATTCCAGGAAATATGATAGGGACTGACCAATACAAAGACAAAGTCAACCAACACAATGAAAGATAAATGTTAAAAAATAATTACAGTAATGCAGTAATGTTTTATCACAGGAAATATAATGATTGGTAATTTTATTTTAAAATGTAATTTTCCTAGAAATATATATTGGAAATAAATTGTTAGTTTCAGGCAAAATTTTTCTTGTCTAATATTCTTGGCAGCATAAATTCCTTAATTAAAAAAAATTTTATTTGTCACTCCTCAAGATGAGGAACTGGAACCTGGAGTTAAAGCCATAAATAAGCTGATACTGCCCTAGTCCTTATGGAAATTATGATTCTCATTACCTTATTCATTCATTAACCCATAAACTTATGGAATATTTGTTAATAACTATTGAGTGAAGACCAGGAAGGACTGGGCAGTAGGTTTAGTGGCCCTTGCCTCCAGGAAGCTTATGTTCTAGTAAAAGTGATCACATATATATGTCATTAATTCATCACACATGACAATTTGTTTTAAATGACATAAGATGGTTTGCAATGGCATGAGTTGTCAGAAAGGTCATTTTATAATAGGGCGATCCTGCAAATTTATACAACTGCAATTGAAGACTCTATTATAAAGGATGAAAGGAAAGAGGTGACAGAGCAAAGGGGGAAGGCAGTGTCATATTCCAGAGAGAGAGGAAAATAGACTATTATATAAGCAAAGCATGGCACTGAAGCTGTAGTAGGCAATATGAGAGAAAAAAGACAATAGCGCACAATGTTTGCTAAACTATGTTAAGAAGAATGTTTTCATGAGTATGTGACAGTTTTTCTACCAGCTATTTTAAAAATTCACATTTTAATAGTGGTCAAAAACTGTATGATTTTAGAAATCATGGAAAAGAATGAAAAAAAGTTTCTATATTCCATGAACATAGTGATAGATTTGCAACATGACAAAGTTGACTAAGGCTGTATGATTCTTTCTCCTGGTTCCCACCATTGCCCATATCTTCAAGGGTGGGAAATTCTCTGTGCTGCACATGCATGAGCTCTACCTGCCTAAGATGCTGTTCTGTGATAGCCTTTTGTCATCAGTGTGTGAGCATATGAAGGGTATGATTTCTAGAATATTTCATTTCCACTAGTAAGAATATTTTATATTAATTCATTTTTAAGAAAAAGATGATAAATGAGAGTAAAAATATGGCTGGTAAGTGATTCAGAAAAATTAAACATTTCTACTTTTTCACAATGTGGCATATATTTTTGAGAAAAAAATAAAAGAACCATGGTATTTAAAAATATCCTCTCAATCATCATTAACTTAAACACAAAATGATTGCCTGACATGCTGATATTTGATTAAAAATTTTTTTCAGATTCTTTTCCATTATAGGTTGTTAAAAGATATTGAATACAGTTCCCTGTGTTATACACTAGGTCTTTGTTGTTTATATATATACAAGTGTGTATCTGTTAATCCCAAATTCCCAATTTATCCCTTTCCCTTTTGGTAGCCATAAGTTTGTTCTGTATGTCTGTGAGTCTATTGACTTTTAACACTATGTACTAATAGTACATATTAGCTGTCAAATTATTTAAGTCCAAAATGTTCTCATTGCTGTAAAACTGATAAATCATTTTTTTTTATTTCTCATAGACGCTTTAAGGCATTTTTTCCACCCTTCAGAACATGTGAGAACATTTCTTTGTTTAGTGTTAAAATAATTAAATAAAAAACAAACAACAAGAATAAAAAAACAAAAACTCATGGGCTGCCACCGAGATGAATATACAAAATAATAGACAAAAGATATAAAGATGATGTTATAATCTACAATCTCATTTGTATATATATTTCAGCAAACCTTTCAACATATTTGAATACTTTATAGGCATTTTCCTTTGTAATCTTTACAATTCTATTAGTAATTACTGTTTGTGCGCTATTTATACCGAAGAAAGCAAAGCGTGGAAGAATTTGTATAAGATCAAACAACCAGTAAGTGGCATGATCAAAATTTCAACTCAGGAAAAATTTAACACTGTTATATAGTCCCTCTCTTCGCCAGGTCTCCGAATTTAGCTTGAAAATCTATGCTGTTTCAGAACACCTTCTTCAGTTCAGACTTTGAGGACCAGCATAATCTGTGTCCTCCTGTCACTAAGGATGTTTAGGGGAACATTGCAGAAAGGATTCCCTCCACTCTACTTTTTTTTAATTTATTTTTTATACAGAAGGTTCTTATTAGTTATTTATTTTACACATATTAGTGTATATATGCCAATCCCAATCTCCCAGACATCCCACCACTGTCACACCCTGCCCCCTGCTTTCTCCACTTGCTGTCCATACTTTTGTTCTCTACATCTGTTTCTATTTCTGCCTTGCAAACCAGTTCATCTGTACCATTTTTCTAGATTCCACATATATGCGTTAATATACGATATTTGTTTTTCTTTTCTGACTTACTTCACTCTGTATGACAGTCTCTTAAGTCTATCCGCGTCTCTACAAATGACCCAATTTCTTTCCTTTTTATGCCTGAGTAATATTCCATTGTGTATATGCACCACATCTTCTTTATCCATTTGTCTGTCAATGGGCATTTAGGTTGCTTCCATGACCTGGTTATTGTAAATAGTACTGCAATGAACATTGGGGGCATGTGTCTTTTTTTTTTTTTTTTTTTTTTGCGATACGCAAGCCTCTCACTGTTGTGGCCTCTCCCGTTGCAGAGCAACAGGCTCCGGACGCGCAGGCTCAGTGGCCATGGCTCACGGGCCCAGCCGCTCCACGGCATGAGGGATCTTCCCAGACCGGGGCACGAACCCGTGTCCCCTGCATCGGCAGGCGGACTCTCAACCACTGCGCCACCAGGGAAGCCCAATATCACAAAATTTATAGCAAATTTATTATAATCAAAAATTATAGCCACTACTTGAACCTTCTAGTCCATGAGGAATCACAAATCACTCATTCTTTACCTGACAGGAATGAAAGATTTACAATCTAGAATTAATTCAGCTGATATAAAAGAAAAGGCTTTTTGCCCCAACTTTTTGTTTTTAATGTTATCAAACCTACAGAAAAAATGGTTCAATAAACACCCATTTATTGGTGCTTTATCTTTACCATAATTTGCCAACTGTTTACATTTTGCCATGTTTGCTTTATCTCTTTCTACACATATATCCTTTTTTTCTCTGAACCATTTGAAAGTAAGTTGCAGACACAATGACTCTCCCTCAGCATAAGTCTACTAAAAATAAAGACATTCTCTTATGTAAATTCAATCCCAAAAACATATCTAAGAAAAGTACAATAATTCTACACTGTTATCTAACATCCTATCTATATTAAGATTTCCTAAATTGTCCCCAAATGTATTTTACACCTGTTTATTTAAATTTTCTATCCAACCTAGATTCATACATTGCATTTGATTATTATGACTCTCACTCTCTTTCTCTTTTTTAAATAAGCCAAGTCTTTTGTCTTACAGAATTTCAACATTCTGGATTTATCTAATTTTTTCGTGTGGCATAGCTTAAGTTTTTGCTTTTATTTCCTGAATCTTGTAAATAGGAAGTAAGCTTTGAAAGCTTTATTAGATTCAGGTTAGGCATTATTGGAAATAATATTTCAAGGCTGATGCTCTGTATTTCACATTGCATCATATTAAAAGGCTTATAATATCAAGTTGCTGCAGTACACGTGATGCTAAGTTTGGTCCTAGTGTTAAGGTAGTTGCAGTGATGACTGTCAGTTTTCCCCACTGTATTTTCCTTTTTGTAATTAGTTAGTGGATATATTTGGTTAAGCAATCTATGGGGTTATATCTGGCACTGTATGAAATTCTGTTCTGTAACAACCTTTCATCCAACAATTTTATCATTCACTTATGACTCATGCCTGATTATATTGCATCAAGGGTTGAAAAAAAGTTATTTTTTGTAATTCTATCATTCCTTTAGGTATATTATCTAGCATTCTTCTGTAAGGCAGAGCTTTCTTTGTTTTAATCCAGAAAGGGCTTCTTTTGTGTCATATATTAAATTTGTCTGAATGTTTCCCTCAAAAAAACTTTAAAGTTTGGATTCCTTCTCCATGTTAGATGATTAAATGATGTGGTCCAGTGCAGAGGCAGGTGAATGGCTAAATGACTTTGGCTATCACTCTACAATTAAAGATCTAACATCAGCCTGAAAAATCTACCCTTAAGTGAAATCTTAAGTTTAACTGATTTGGTGTCTAAGTATTAAGCCAGCTATTGGTGATGTTGTGTGACACCAGGCTTTTGTGCTATGATTTGTAATATTCCTGGAGCTGTAAGGGTTTTATAACATAAATTTACAATCACATTTGGAAGAATTTAGAAAACCTGAAAGTTTCTGGCTTTTTCACCAGTCAGATTACATATTTTCTTTCATTTTGGCATCAATAGAACCAAATCCATTTTAAGAGGAAGTGGAACCATGATTCCAATTTAAGATCTAAATTAATTATTTAAATATATCTTATGAAAGTGTTATACATTATCAATGTACTTTTCATTGTTAATTAAGATTAAATTACTATATGCTTTCAAACACATATGTATCACATAAAATGAAGCATTATCATAATATTTAGGAGAGAATATGTAGCTTCCTGTTCTCTCACAAAAGTTCTACCTTCCTAACTAGTTTAGCTGGAGTACAGTGTTGAAATAAGATTTATGTCTCATAATAACTTTATTCAAGGGCAACTAATCAAAATATTCTTTGTTGTAATATTACAAAATGTATCTCTTAAACGATCTATTCTTAATAACTAAAACTAAGATTTGAATTCTGTGATTATAAACTTTTTGAGGTTTAGGAATAGGTCTTTATAGACTATTTATTACATTGAAAGCTCTTCGATTTTTCCCAAGGCTTCATAGAGGTATGCAGGCCCACAATTCTCTTTAAAAAATACAAAGGATTTTTTGAGAAAGACACTGCATTATTTATGTCCTTATTAGTAAAAACAATATGTGGATTTGGTAATTTAGAAAGAAAATGCATAATGGAGTTATCCCTTCATTCATTTATTCAATAATTTTTACCCAATAGTGGAGACATATTATACTATTAGATAGACATATACCACCGGATAGGTCATCTTTCAACTTTTCTATCTTGCATTTCAATCATCAATCCAGTTTCTCAACAAGGCAAAGTCTCTACTCTCTAAATTACATCATTTCACTCTAAATACTACATCGTCTCTTAACAAATATACTAACTTGTTCCTTATGGGTTTTTTTTCTCTTTTTAGAGAAATAAATGAGTTTACAATTATGAGGGTTGTATTTCTTTTACTTAAGAAACTATCATTTTTTCCAGTTGTTACTTTTTCTTTTGCAAATTATATCTGTACTTCCGCATTTCTTACCTTCAAGCAATTTCTTTGTGATTTACTCTTTCCTTCATAAGCATTCAAGCTTCAAGCAAACCAAATCAGTGAAACAGTGTTTACGGAATATTGCAAGTTAATAAACAGTCTGTCTGCTCAAATTATATGCCACTCATTTATTCCACTCTGTTCTGCTTTGTCCTCAACTTCACAAATAAGTTTCATACTATTCATTTAAAACCTAGTCATTTATCCCTTAATTTTGCTCAAAAAAGCACTCTGTAGCTATGAGAGGGAAGATCTCTAAAAGCACTATTCTTATTCCTTTCTTCTAAAACAAAAGGTAAAGGGAAAATCTATTGAATACTTCCACTTTCCTTCACTTTGTAGTTTTTACCGAAGTACCAGGGTTTTCATCCTCACACTTCAAGAGTAGAAACGGCATAGAATTTGAAGTCACACAAAATTGGTTTGGAATCTCTATTTTGCAGTACATGGGTGTTATGGGTTGAATTGTGAATCCCACAAAAAAAAGATATGTTGAAATCCTATCCCCTAGTACCTCAGAATATGACCTTATTTGGAAACATGGTAGTCTCCTAAATAATTAGTTGAGGTGAGGTCATATCTGAGTAAGGTGGGCTCCTAATCCAAAATGAATGACATCTTTGTAAGAGGATGGCCATATGAAGACAGAGGTACACACTGGAATGAAGTGAGTGCAAGCCAAGAAAGACTAAGGATTGCCAGCTATAACAGAGTCTTGGAACAGATTCTCCCTTAGAGCCTTTAGAAGGAAACTAACTCTGCCAACACCTTAGTTTTGGACTTCTAGCCCCTAGAACTGTGGAAGAATATATTTCTGTTGTTTTAAACCACCCATTTTATGGTACTTTGCTATGGCATCCCTAGAAAACAAATACACTGGGTAAGTCACTAATTTTATCTGTTATTAAATTCCTCCATCTCTAAACTCAAGATAAGAAAACCTATCTTCCCGGATTGGAATATTAAAATTATTAACAGTACTCAATGCATGCTATGTGTATACATAGCATACACTCGCATCAATATTTACTATTAATAATAATCTGAAAATTTGCTAAATATTTGATTTTAAGTAAAATATAGATGGTAAGAATTGTAAACTTATTGTAATATGATAATGATAAGAGCTTTTCTTAACTGTCTTTTAATGTTCAGAAGCAAAGAAACAGACGTTCAGAGACACCCTTTGACTTTTTAGGTCTAAGGAGTCTTGAGGGGAACAAATATATAATATCATCCTAAAAGAACTTGTGTTTCCTGAGAAGAAAAAAACTATGGGAAGAGAATAGGCCTATGCAGAACTATGAAAATCTTACTTCTTTGCCCAAGTTGGAATACACTTGAATGTGTATTTCATATTCCAGGACAAACCTGCAAGATTAAGCTAAGGCTGGGACTGACTGACCAGGCTAAGTTCTTAGGTACTCCCTTTTCCCTATTCTACTTCTTCTACTCCCTGACCACTTCTCCCTGCAAGATTTTCCCTAATAAAGCCTTCCTCTCAGGATCTGCTTCATGGGAATCTAGCCCAAAACAGTTATTTAGGTTGCAATAAAAATACAACCCTTTTCTGTAGATGATAAATTGGCCCTTACTGCAATTCCCTAACAGGAGTCCTGGCAACATCTGAGTAAGAAGAGTGGTTTCTGGCTTCCAGGTAGACCACACTCATTTCAATAAGAAAGAGGCAAAAAGTGGTTGAGAGATTGGACCCTGAAGTCAGATAGCTGAGTTCAATTTCAGTTTGTCAACTAAATAATGTTAAGATTTTGGACAAGTACCTTATTCCATTGAGGCTTTAGTTTTTTCATCTGTTACAAGGAGATAATAAGAACACTAACCTTGAGTTTACCTCAGGAGTAATAAGATCATCACAGAAAGAGTTTAACACAGGGCTCAGCACATGGTAAACATTCAACAAATGTATTCATTATTAATACTTTAAGTTTAAGATCATATGGGATAGCTAGCTAAATATTTCATAATCATGTTACCCACAAGTAACATATATAAATCTGAAATCAATCAAATTTTATACGTTGAGATTTTACAAGTTGTGTGTTTTCAACAGTAATCCATCTTCTATAGATTGCCTTTAATTTTAAAGTTGTAAACTTATAACTTGGGAATGCTGTCTCTTATTCATCAGTACTTTATAGTTTTCAAAGTGCAGTCACATAATTTCCCCATTTTGTGATTTCCATTATACTTCAATTCTGTGAAGTAAGTGGTGTCTGTATTTTATATATTAAATTGATCCACACAAAGCCAAATTATTACACATCATTTCAGAAAAATTTTTATATAAGTTTCAATGAACTGTTTTAGGTTTCCCAAGCTTATAAAGCCATTGTTATATCTGGTGACTACAACTGTACAATGTTGGTAGTTGTATTTCCAAATGTATGAAATAGACCAAAATGTATTTTGCCAAGATTGTTTTCTCTTGATTTTCAAAACTATGTGTATATGTTTATGTAGAAAGAAACTCTATCCATAGTAATGGATATTCAGGATACACTACATTTAGGTTAATAGCATTTCATGTAAGTAACATTTAGTAGTGAAAACCTAATGTTACATACTTGAAAGGTACAGCTAATTTAATAAACTCATTATCCCAGATGGCCCAGACCAATATATAATCTAACAGGGGGAGTCTTACATGTATATTTTTAAATAATCAATTACAAGGGAACAGAATTGGAAAAATATGTTTTGGCAATACATCATACAGAAAAAAAAATTCTGAGTACTTTAATAAATCCTAAAATTAACACCACTGTGTGTGATAAAACGACAAAGCAATTTTAAGTAGCATTTGAGAAAGTATAGCATTGTGACCATAAAGCGTTCTCTTATACTCATATCTACACAAAGCAATATGTATATATATATATATAAAATTTTTTCACTATTGTGGTTTTATTATATTAGAAAACTGGTTTTATTGAACAGAAAATTGACTTACCTAGAGCAGTTTCTTCAAATCAGGCATTATTTAGGAGATCACTGAGGTCTCCAAGGACCCACTTTTTTTTCCTTCTCCTCTGTGTGAGCTCCACACTGTGGGTCATAAGGTTACATACTTCTGTGTTCATAAAGTTACATACTTCTGTGTTCCTAAATAACCTTTGTATGAGAGAAAGCACAGTGAATGAGAAATAGCATACCTTGGTGAACTCTAGAGGAGATTCCCTGTGTTAAAAACCTGGTTCTAGGACTTCCGGGAAGATGGCGGAAGAGTAAGATGCGGAGATCACCTTCTTCCCCACAGATACACCAGAAATACATCTACACGTGGAACGACTCCTACAGAACACCTACTGAACGCTGGTAGAAGACCTCAGACCTCCCAAAAGGCAAGAAACCCCCCACGTACTTAGGTAGGGCAAAAGAAAGAAGAATAAACAGAGACAAAAGGATAGGGATGGGACCTGCACCAGTGGGAGGGAGCTGTGAAGGAGGAAAGGATTCCACACACTAGGAAGCCCCGTCGCAGGTGGAGACTGCGGGTGGCAGAGGGGGAAAGCTTCGGAGCCGCGGAGGAGAGCACAGCAACAGGGGTGTGGAGGGCAAAGCGGGGAGATTCCCACACAGAGGATTAGGGCCGACCGGCACTCACCAGCCCGAGAGGCTTGTCTGCTCACCCGCCGGGGCAGGCGGGGCTGCGAGCTGAGGCTCAGGTTTCGGTCGGAGCGCAGGGAGAGGACTGGGGTTGGCGGCGTGAACACAGCCTGCAGGGGGTTAGTGCGCCACGGCTAGCTGGGAGCGAGTCCCGGGAAAAGTCTGGAGCTGCCGAAGAGGCCAGAGGCTTTTTCTTCCCTCTTTTTTTCCTGGTGCGCGAGGAGAGGGGATTAAGATGGCTGCTCAAAAGGAGCTCCAGAGACGGGCGCGAGCCGTGGCTAAAAGCGCGGACCCCAGAGACGGGCATGAGACGCTAAGGCTGCTGCTGCCGCCACCAAGAAGCCTGTGTGCGAGCACAGGTCACTATCCACACCCCCCTTCCGGGGAGCCTGTGCAGCCCGCCACTGCCAGGATCCCGGGATCCAGGGACAACTCCCCGCGGGAGAACGCACGGCGCGCCTCAGGCTGGTGCAACGTCACGCAGGCCTCTGCCGCCGCAGGCCCGCCCCGCACTCCTTGCCCCTCCCTCTCCCCCTGGCCTGAGTGAGCCAGAGTGCCAGAATCAGCGGCTCCTTTAACCCTGTCCTGTCTGAGCGAAGAACAGACGCCCTCCGGCGACCTATACGCAGAGGCAGGGCCAAATCCAAAGCTGAGCCCCTGGGAGCTGTGAGAACAAAGAAGAGAAAGGGATATCTCTCCCAGCAGCCTCAGAAGCAGCGGATTAAAGCTCCACAATCAACTTGATGTACCCTGCATCTGTGGAATACCTGAATAGACAACGAATCATCCCAAATTAAGGAGGTGGACTTTGAGAGCAAGATTTATGATTTTTTCTTTTCCTCTTTTTGTGTGTGTATGTGTATGCTTCTGTGTGAGATTTTGTCTGTATAGCTTTGCTTCCACCATTTGTCCTAGGGTTCTATCCATCCATCTTTTCTTTTTTTTTTTAAATTGTTTCTTTTTTTTTCTCTTAATAATTATCTTTTTATTTTAATAACTTTATTATATTTTATCTTACTTTATTTTATTTTACTTTATCTTCTTTCTTTCTTTTTTTCCTTCCTTCCCTCCTTCCTTCCTTCCTTCCTCCCCCCCTTCCCTCCCTCACTTCTTTCTTTCTTTCTTTCTACATCTACTAATTCTTCCTTTCTACTTTTTCTCCCTTTTATTCTGAGCCATGTGGATGAAAGGCTCTTGGTGCTGCAGCCAGTAGTCAGTGCTGTGCCTCTGAGGTGGGAGAGCCAACTTCAGGACACTGGTCCACAAGAGACCTCCCAGCTCCACATAATATCAAATGGCGAAAATCTCCCAGAGATCTCCATCTCAACACCAGCACCCAGCTTCACTCAACGACCAGCAAGCTACAGTGCTGGACATCCTATACCAAACAACTAGCAAGACAGGAACACAACCTCACCCATTAGCAGAGAGGCTGCCTAAAATCATAATAAGTCCACAGACACCCCAAAGCACACCACCAGATGTGGACCTGCCCACCAGAAAGACAAGATCCAGCCTCATCCACCAGAACACAGGCACTAGTCCCCTCCACCAGGAAGCCTACACAACCCACTGAACCAACCTTAGCCGCTGAGGACAGACACCAAAAACAACGGGAAATAAGAACTTGCAGCCTGCAAAAAGGAGACCCCAAGCACAGTAAGATAAGCAAAATGAGAAGACAGAAAAACACACAGCAGATGAAGGAGCAAGATAAAAACCCACCAGACCTAACAAATGAAGAGGAAATAGGCAGTCTACCTGAAAAAGAATTCAGAATACTGATACTAAAGATGATCCAAAATCTTGGAAATAGAATGGACAAAATGCAAGAAACATTTAACAAGGACCTAGAAGAACTAAAGATGAAACAAGCAATGATGAGCAACACAATAAATGAAATTAAAAATACTCTAGATGGGATCAATAGCAGAATAACTGAGGCAGAAGAACAGATAAGTGACCTGGAAGATAAAATAGTGGAAATAACTACTGCAGAGCAGGATAAAGAAAAAAGAATGAAAAGAACTGAGGACAGTCTCAGAGACCTCAGGGACAACATTAAATGCACCAACATTCAACTTATACGGGTTCCAGAAGAAGAAGAGAAAAAGAAAGGGACTGAGAAAATATTTGAAGAGATTATAGTTGAAAACTTCCCTAATATGGGAAAGGAAATAGTTAATTAAGTCCAGGAAGCACAGAGAGTCTCATACAGGATAAATCCAAGGAGAAATACACCAAGACACATATTAATCAAACTGTCAAAAATTAAATACAAAGAAAACATGTTAAAAGCAGCAAGGGAAAAACAACAAATAACACACAAGGGAATCCCAATAAGGTTAACAGCTGATCTTTCAGCAGAAACTCTGCAAGCCAGAAGGGACTGGCAGGACATATTTAAAGTGATGAAAGAGAAAAACCTGCAACCAAGATTACTCTACCCAGCAAGGATCTCATTCAGATTTGATGGAGAAATTAAAACCTTCACAGAAAAGCAAAAGCTGAGAGAGTTCAGCACGACCAAACCAGCTTTACAACAACTGCTAAAGGAACTTCTCTAGGCAAGAAACACAAGAGAAGGAAAAGACCTACAATAACGAACCCCAAACAATTAAGAAAATGGGAATAGGAACATACATATCGATAATTACCTTAAATGTAAATGGACTAAATGCTCCCACCAAAAGACACAGATTGGCTGAATGGATACAAAAACAAGATCCATATATTTGCTGCCTACAAGAGACCCACTTCAGACCTAGAGACACATACAGACTGAAAGTGAGGGGATGGAAAAAGATATTTCATGCAAATTGAAATCAAAAGAAAGCTGGAGTAGCAATTCTCATAACAGACAAAATAGACTTTAATGTAAAGACTATTACAAGAGACAAAGAAGGACACTACATAATGATCAAGGGATCAATCCAAGAAGAAAATATAAAAATTGTAAATATTTATGCACCCAACATAGGAGCACCTCAATACATAAGGCAAATACTAAGAGCCATAAAAGGGGAAATTGACAGTAACACATTCATAGTAGGGGGCTTTAACACCCCACTTTCACCAATGGTCAGATCATCAAAAATGAAAATAAATAAGGAAACACAAGCTTTAAATGATACATTAAACAAGATGGACTTAATTGATATTTATAGGACATTCCATCCAAAAACAACAGAATACACATTTTTCTCAAGTGCTCATGGAACATTCTCCAGGATAGATCATATCTTGGGTCACAAGTCAAGGCTTGGTAAATTTAAGAAAATTGAAATTGTATCAAGTATCTTTTCTGACCACAACGCTATGAGACTAGATATCAATTACAGGAAAATATCTGTAAAAAGTACAAACACATGGAGACTAAACAATACACTACTTAATAACGAAGTGATCACTCAAGAAATCAAAGAGGAAATAAAAAAATATACCTAGAAACAAATGACAATGGAAACACGACAACCCAAAATCTATGGGATGCAGCAAAAGCAGTTCTAAGAGGGAACTTTATAGCAATACAATCCTACCTTAAGAAACAGGAAACATCTAGAATAAACAAGCTAACCTTGCACCTAAATCAATTAGAGAAAGAAGAACAAAAAAACCCCAAAGTTAGTAAAAGGAAAGAAATCATAAAAATCAGATCAGAAATAAATGAAAAAGAAATGGAGGAAACGAGAGCAAAGATCAATAAAACTAAAAGCTGGTTCTTTGAGAAGATAAACAAAATTGATAAAACATTAGCCAGACTCATCAAGAAAAAAAGGGAGAAGACTCAAATCAATAGAATTAGAAATGAAAAAGGAGTAACAACTGACACTGTGGAAATACAAAAGATCATGAGAGATTACTACAAGCAACTCTATGCCAATAAAATGGACAACCTGGAAGAAATGGACAAATTCTTAGAAATGCACAGCCTGCCAGCACTGAATCAGGAAGAAATAGAAAATATAAACAGACCAATCACAAGCACTGATATTGAAACTGTGATTAAAAATCTTCCAACAAACAAAAGCCCAGGACCAGATGGCTTCACAGGTGAATTCTATCAAACATTTAGAGAAGAGCTAACACCTATCCTTCTCAAACTTTTCCAAAATATAGCAGAGGGAGGAACACTCCCAAACTCATTCTACAAGGCCACCATCACCCTGATACCAAAACCAGACAAGGATGTCACAAAGAAAGAAAACTACAGGCCAAAATCACTGATGAACGTAGATCCAAAATCCTCAACAAAATACTAGCAAACAGAATCCAACAGCACATTAAACGGATCATACACCATGGTCAAGTGGGGTTTATTCCAGGAATGCAAGGATTCTTCAATATACGCAAATCAATCATCGTGATACACCATATTAACAAATTGAAGGAGAAAAACCATACAATCATCTCAATAGATGCAGAGAAAGCTTTCGACAAAATTCAACACCCATTTATGATAAAAACCCTGCAGAAAGTAGGCATAGAGGGAACTTTCCTCAACATAATAGAGGCCATATATGACAAACCCACAGCCAACATTGTCCTCAATGGTGAAAAACTGAAAGCATTTCCACTAAGATCAGGAACAAGACAAGGTTGCCCACTCTCACCACTCTCATTCAACATAGTTTTGGAAGTTTTAGCCACAGCAATTAGAGAAGAAAAGGAAATAAAAGAAATCCAAATCAGAAAAGAAGTAAAGCTGTCACATAAGCTCAAAATGGATTAAAGACCTAAATGTAAGGCCAGAAACTATCAAACTCTTAGAGGAAAACATAGGCAGAATACTCTGTGACATAAATCACAGCAAGATCCTTTTTGACCCACCTCCTGGAGAAATGGAAATAAAAACAAAAATAAACAAATGGGACCTAATGAAACTTCAAAGCTTTTGCACAGCAAAGGAAACCATAAACAGGACCAAAAGACAACCCTCAGAATGGGAGAAAATATTTGCAAATGAAGCAACTGACAAAGGATTAATCTCCAAAATTTATAAGCAGCTCATGCAGCTCAATAACAAAAAAACAAACAACCCAATCCAAAAATGGGCAGAAGACCTAAATAGACATTTCTCCAAAGAAGATATACAGACTGCCAACAAACACATGAAAGAATGCACAACATCATTAATCTTTAGAGAAATGCAAATCAAAACTACAATGATATATCATCTCACACCAGTCAGAATGGCCATCATCAAAAAATCTAGAAACAATAAATGCTGGAGAGGGTGTGGAGAAAAGGGGACCCTCTTGCACTGTTGGTGGGAATGTAAATTGGTACCGCCACTATGGAGAACAGTATGGAGATTCCTTAAAATACTACAAATAGAACTACCATATGACCCAGCAATCCCACTACTGAGCATATACCCTGAGAAAACCATAATTCAAAAAGAGTCATGTACCAAAATGTTCATTGCAGCTCTATTTACAATAGCCCGGAGATGGAAGCAACCTAAGTGTCCATCATCGGATGAATGGATAAAGAAGATGTGGCACATATATACAATGGACTATTACTCAGCCATAAAAAGAAACGAAATTGAGCTATTTGTAATGAGGTGGATAGACCTAGAGTCTGTCATATAGAGAGAATAAGTCAGAAAGAGAGAGACAAATACCGTATGCTAACACATATATATGGAATTTAAGAAAAAAAAAAAAGTCGTGAAGAACCTAGGGGTAAGACAGGAATAAAGACACAGACCTACTAGAGAATGGACTTGAGGATATGGGGAGGGGGAAAGGTAAGCTGTGACAAAGCGAGAGGGAGGCATGGATATATATACACTACCAAACGTAAGGTAGATAGCTAGTGGGAAGCAGCCGCATAGCACAGGGAGATCAGCTCGGTGATTTCTGACCGCCTGGAGGGGTGGGATAGGGAGGGTGGGAGGGAGGGAGACGCAAGAGGGAAAAAATATGGGAATATATGTATATGTATAACTGATTCACTTTGTTATAAAGCAAAAACTAACACACCATTGTAAAGCAATTATACTTCAATAAAGATGTAAAAAACAAAACAAAAACAAAAACCTGGTTCTACCACTTCTTAACAGTGTGACCATAGACGTTATTTAATTTTCTTGTGTCGTGTTTTTCTCATACAAGAGTGGAGATAATAATAGTACCCAAATCATAGGTTTGGTAAGATGATTAAATGTGTTAATACTTATAAGATACTTAGAAAAAATCCTGGAACGTAAAAAGTAATATGTAAATGTTTGTTAAATAAAAACAAATGTTCACCAGAGTCTAACCCAGTATCTAATAAATAGTAGGTATCGAATACATGGATAATAGTGGAATAAAAAAGAGACTCAGCAAAACCAAGCATAACCATGGGATGGTGGCCATGATCACCAAGGGTGTAGAAACTATACCATATGGAGAAAGTTTGAATGAGGATGATCAAACTAGGCAAGAAATTAACCACTGTGTTCACAACAGCAAATCCCCTTCATAGGAAAGAAAGAGTAAATTTGTTCTGTTTCTCTAAAGGTCAGGACCAGGACCAATGCACAGAAGATAATTGGGTAATTCTGGTAATTATGTTTATTTAATGGCGTGGAATAGGCTGAGGTCAAGCAGCAATCCCTGTACTAGAAACGTTCAAGCAGAACATATTAGAAAGAATCACGGAAATGTGAAGTCGTTTAGAAAAAAATGACTAGAAAAATACATTTAGTCCCTAAATAGAATGTACCTAAGTACTTGGTGGTGTGGATTAAAACATAGAATAGTTTTGCAAAACCCTGGATCTCCTTTATCTCTGCCTAGGCTCCTGAATGTCTTTCTGACATTGTTTTTGTAATATAAAAATTAAGAGAATTACTAGATATTGAGAATGACCAATAGACCAACGTAAGTGTCAATGTATGTAGGGCAATTACAGGTGAGATAGAATAAACATGTTTTAAGAACAGTGGGCAGAAGGTCCTGGAAAATTGATTTATTTCAAAAACAAAATTAAAGGGTAGGAAAGAGATTTTGGCAATATAATGATTATGGCAAACATACAGTTGTATGGTCAGGGTCTCAGGTGTTGTTGAAATCTACATTGCCAACCTTTCCTCCAACAGAAGGAGTGAATTGCTGTACTTTTGGAGGGAACCTAGTAATGGAGTAAATGGAGGTCAGCCTGG